>NW_016108105.1:43546-74074 GCF_001604975.1 Cebus imitator | reverse complement strand
TGTGTCTGGGTGTGGTGGCTCACACCTGTAATCCCAGCACTTTGGGAGGCCAAGGTGGGTGGATCACGAGGCCAAATATCAAAACCATCCTGGCCAGCATGGCAAAACCCCATCTCTGTTAAAAATACAAAAATTAACTGGGCATGGTGGTGTACACCTATAGTCCCAGCTACTCGGGAGGCTGAGGCAGGAGAATTGTTTGAACCTGGGAGGCAGATGTTGCAGTGAGCAGAGATCATGCCACTGCACACCAGCCTGGTAACAGAGTGAGACTCCATCTCAAATAAAAACAAAAAAGAAAGAAAGAAAAGAAATGCTACATCACCGATACTCTTAATGGTACAGAGGACTCGGTTACCTTGAGTTGAAAGTTATTTCAGGGGAGTAGTCAGAATTCCAATTGTAGGAACTTTCAGAAACATTTTAATCAATCTAGTTCCACTGCATGTCATTTGGCTGATTACACAGTCTACATCTAAGTGAAATCCCCCAGCAGATAGAAGATGTAAATCCCCAGTGATAAAGACGCATTGTGTCCTGGATCAAAGGCAGCATTTTTTTCTTTCTTAGTGTTACATAAAATCGTGGTATGAGCAATTGGAATCAATGGAATAAGGCATATCATGCTTAAAAGATCTACACTTATGTACTATTAGCAATACATTTCTCTTCATTTTCCATTATTGGGAGTTAGCCAGACACTCACTGTCCTCCACCCTCAATGAGCTGCCCTTTCTGGGACAAGTGGCAGCCACTGAGTGCAGATGGCCAGGAGTACATGTATTTGCTCAGTGAGAAATTAAAGTAGATTAAACCTGTGACCTAATTGGTTGCAACCATGGCCGTATTTTGACAGCAGTAACAAGTGTATGTCTATTGCTATCTCTGAGACTGTTTATTTCACAGTAAAATAGATATATTCAAATCAAAACCATTTTTTCAAAACCGTGTTTTTAGCAGTTGTATCAATATGTACACTTAAATATTTTGACTCCCATAGAAATATAACATACACAGACAACCTTCTGAATGTTACCTTCTGTAACACCCTCTAAATTTTTTCTGTGATTCTTTTGAACCTTTCAGTCTACAATCCACTGTAGAAACAGATAATTTTACATTGAGTACTTATTTATTTATGAAATTTATATTCATGGCAGCAAATACATTTCAACTTAAGATACACTTTGATGCCTGCTGACAATACAATTAAAGCTTCTCATCTAAGTTGGATGTCCCCAAAACCTTGACAAGAAAACCAATAAAAGTGTCCTGCATCCTGTGTCCTATTTCTTTGGAGAATAAAAGGAATGCAAATTAAGTCAATGAGAAACCATGGGCAAAATATTTTAATTGATCGTCATCAAAGAAAACATAAAATCCTCTGTTCTTCAAATACCTACTACTATTTTTTTTTTTTCTTTTCTATTTTTAATCTTGCAAGAATCAGTGACTGGAGAACTGGCTCTGCTATTTTATACAGGCTTTTGTAGTCAGACAAATGTGACAGCCCTCAAAGAAACTGAAAAACATAATTTAACCCCAGATGGTTCTTTTAACCTTTACTATATTATCAAAGCGCTATATGCTTTAAATTTTGAAAAGTCAATTTATCCTGCCACCTATTCACTTCCTTCTCCCCTGTCCTCATTTGCCTTTTCCAAACTGAATTCAGAGGTCAATTTTGATATTCACCTGGTCGCTCACATCCACTAATTCCTTGCCTTTCACTTGCTTCTTTGTGCCTCTTCTGCAAACCCCCAGTTCTGGTCAGATCCAGCTCTCTGCAAATACAGCTTGACTACTTTTTCCGATCTCCTTGACAGTTGGCTGAAGCCCTGGGACTGATTTCTGGTCAATGAAATGTCGGCAGAAATGGTGGAAACTGTCCCCGGGCTTGACTCCTAAACATCTGTGAAATTGTCTGGTTATTTCTCTTATGATCATGAAGGAATTTTGGTGGACGTTGAAGTTGGGAGTAGGGTGTGGAGGGGATGTATTTACAGACACTTGATATAGACACTTGACTATTGGAAGAGCAACAGTTACCCCTAAAGCGCTTTGGAATGGGACAACAGAGAGGAAAACAAAAAGTCTTCCCTTTATTATGTCTCTGATATTTGGGAGCTGTTTGTTAGCTTCATTTGCTTACCCTAATCAATGGAATTAACACCCACAATGGGTCTTTAAAAAGCTACAAGACAACCATGCTACATTTCCCAAGCCTGCTCACACTTCTAGTCTCCTAAGTGATTTTCTCACACCCTTTTTGTTCCTTTCCTTACCCTCTTGCTTCTTATTTAGCTGGAAAACTGGAAGTAATCAAAGGAGAATGTCTATAAGCTCCACACAATCACATCTCCCTACTCATCCAGCATCTGCCTGTATCTGCCCTGCCTTCCCTGGTGTCAGTGGTCCTAAGATGACTTTGTAGGTGTGTACTGGTAAACGTTGCTTCCAGATCTTTATGTCAGACTCTCAGTTAATCTTCCCTGTATTTGGACAATGGAAAACCTGGTGACCTCTAAGGAGATTCTCTACAGATGCAAATTTTCCCCCACAAAAGAAAGCCTTGCAAGGCAACTTCCATCTGCTGGCCATGTGATAGCTATCTCAAGATATGTCAAATCTACTTGGGCACAAAGTATTTTGATTTTCTTTTATTTTTCCTGAGGATAGGATCTTGCTCTGTTACCCATGCTGGAGTGCAGTAGTGCCATCATGGCTTATTGCAGCCTTGACCTCCTAGGCTCAAGTGATTCTCTCACCTCAGTCTCCCAAGTAGCTGGGACCACAGCCATGTGCCAGCACACCCAGATAAGTTTTTTATTATTTGTAGAGACAACATCTCCCTATGTTGCCTAGCTGCTCTCAAACTCCTGGGCGCTAGTGATCCTCCCACCTTAGCTACCCAAAGTGCAGAGATTATAGGCATAAGCCACCATACCCCACCTTGATTTTCTTCACCAGGATATTCAACATCTCGTGTATAATAAATTGGTGTGGAAGAAATATTTTAACATGCAATACTCTAAGCCAGGGGCTCTCAAGCTACAAAGGGCATCAGAATCACCTGACCTATTAAAACATGGATTTCTGGGCCCCACCCCCAACATTTCTGATTCAATAGTTCTGGGGTGGGACCTGAAAATTTACATTTCCCCCAAGTTTCCAGGTGATGCTTCTGCTGCTGGTCTGAGAACACACTATGAACAGGTGATGCTTCCGCTGCTGGTCCAAGGACATATGAGAACCACTGTTAAAGGCTGGCTACTAAAAGAATGATCCCTGGACCAGCAACGTAGACACTATCTGGTCATGTGTAAAAAAATTCAGAATCTCTGTCTTTATTGGAGAACTACTTAATTGGAATTTGCATTTTAACTAGGAGGTTTAACAAGGTGTATTCTCCAGGTCATTTGTATGCATATTAGAGTTTGAAAAGCATTAGGGTTTTAAAAAAATAGGAGGGATATAGGACTGAATGTTTTCCCTAAGGCAAGGAGAAGTCTGGCATTGCCAAGTGTAAAGACAGCCAAATGTTGAGAACTGTTAAGTAATACAGTTACAGTAGTTCTTATCGGTCATTGCACTTGGTATGGTTTCAGTTACCCTGGGTCACTGAAAATAGGGGAGTACATTACAGTCAGATATTTTGAGAGTGAGAAACCACATTCACATAACTTTTATTACAACACATTGTTATTATTATTCTGTTTTATGATTGTTATTGTTAATCTCTTACTGTGCCAATTTATAAATTAGACTTTCTCACAGGTATGTATGTATAGGAAAAACAACATATATAGGATTAGGTACAATCTACAGTTCAGGCATCTACGGGGGGGTCTTGGAATGTATCCACCTCGAATAGGTATAACAGCGAAGCAGGTAAGAACTAACGTAACTAACTTCATTTTTGTTTAAGGGACCTTTACCTATTCCTGCATATAGGCAAGGATAATTACAGAGCACTGAGATAATATATAAAAACAGCAGTCATGCAGTTTTCAAAAAGAACTCTGAGTTTAAAGGAGAAGTATGGCAGCAACTATGTTTTGTTAAAGATTTATGGGAAAAGTGTGACCTGACAAGGGAAAAGAAGGTCCCAGCACCCTCACACCCTCACTGGTGCCCAGATGTCTGCAGTCCTCAGTTACCTCTTGCCCTGAGCCCTCCATCTTCTTCCTGCCCTTAACGTAAAAAGAGACAAAAATTTAGAATGACCTAAGATGGTACTTGAGCAGGACAGTCTGCCATCATCTTGGTTTGCTGGCTGTCTGAGTAAACCTGCTTTCCTCCCACCAACGCTCGTCCCTTCCGTTTTGCCTTTCAAGCAGGAGGCAGAGAAACTTGGGTTTAGTTACTGGGGGACTACTGTATATATTATACATAATAGCTATAATTATATCTTAATCATATGTGTGTATGTGTATAATTTGTAGTCTATAAAAACATGTTATCTTTTTAAAAACAAACAAAAAGACAATTTGTGTAGGTTGAGGATTTTCAGAATCCCTTAATGTACAGTTAGCAGCAACCCAGGTGACAAAGAACTCAGAATGAGGCAGAATTTCTTGGGCAGCAGCAGGCCAAAGCTAACACTGACTGACACCTGAGCCTAGAAATGGTTGAAAATGGAGAAGCCATTGGGCAAGCTCCCAGCTACATCTCTGGCACTGTTACTGCTGGGAAATATCAAAGACTTACACTTGGGCTGCTTCTGTCTTCCTTGTTCTTAGCTTCATGTAAGAAGTAATAATGGCAGGTCTGAGAGCAGGAAAAGACATTTAGTAAGATAATAATTCTGGACAGACTCATTAAAAGGCTAGGAGCAGAACTGGCCAATAAGAGGTATATATTGAAAGAACTTTTCTAATCCCTTAAGCTTTCTTTGTCCAATATCAGAAACTCTCACTGATAGTAATAAAATGCAAAGGAATATCAAGAAAAGGTCACATAAATAAATGTATCATTTTATCCCTTAATGCTTTCAACATGGCAGTTTTTTCTAAACAATTATATTCTTTTTATGTTTAATATATTAAAATTTAGTCATAAAATAATAATGAACCAATATTTGAAACAAAAATTCTGTGGAATGTTAAGTTTCTTTTTTGTTGTTGTTGTTGTTGTTGTTAAGTTTCTTAAAAAGCATAGTATACCAGGTAAAAGAAGTTTGCTTAAAAATCGTAGGTAATTTTTACTCAAATCTTTTCTAATACTGGTCAAAAAATAAAGCTTCCCTAATCTCTGCAATAAAATGATACAGGTTAGTATTTTAATAATATGTTCAAAAGCTAGTACATGTAGGATGCTTTAAAATTCTAGTATAAACTTTAAAAAAAATAATTTTACTTTCATTTTAGATTAAATAGGTATATGTGCAGGTATGTTACATGGTTATATCACGTGATGCAGGGGTTTGAGCTGCAAATGCTCTATCCCCCAGATACAGAACATAGTACCCAAAGTTTAGGTTTGCAGCCCTTGCTTTCCTTCCTCCATCTGCATTGTTAGTCCCCACTGTCTATTGTTGCCATATTTATGTTCATGAGTTCTCAATGTTTAGCTCCCACTTATAAGTGAGAACACACAGTATTTGTTTTTCTGTTCCTGTGTTAATTTGCTTGGGATAATGGCCTCCAGCTGCATCCACTTGCTGCAAAGGACATAATTTTGTTCATTTGTGTGGCGTGTAATAGTCCAATGTGTACATGTACCACATTGTCCTTATCCAATCCACCATGGATGGGCACCCAGGTTGATTATGGTGCTATTGTAAACAGCACTGTTATGAGCATATAAGGATAGGTCTCTTTGGTAGAATGATTTATTTTCTTTTGGATATATGCTCAGTAGTGGGATTTCTGGGTAGAATGTTACTTCTATTTTAGGTTCTTTGAGACATTAAAGGTTTTAATTTCTTTTCTTTCCCCATCAATTTACATTCCCATCAACAGTGTATAAGCATTCCCTTCTCTCCGCAACCTTGTTTTTTGTTGGTTTTTTTTTGATTTTTTGGAGTTTTGTTGTTGTGTTGTTGTTGTTTGACTTTTTAATATGGTCTTAGAGGATCACGACATAATGGGGGCATTTTTAGACAAGCCAAAGATGGAAAAGCATAATGCCCAGGGGCAGGGTAATGGGTTGCGATATGGGCTAAGTGGCATGCAAGGTTGGCATATTGAAATGGAGGATGCACAAAGCTGTGATCGCTTTGTCAAGTGGCCTTGAGAACATCCCCAGCCTCCCACCAGGGGTTGATTGGCAAACAAGCAGAATGTTATTGAAGCCATTTATGAAAGACTGAATCCTTAAAAAAATGATGACACCAACTCCACATCAACTGATGCTGTGTGTTGAAAGTGCTCATCTAGCCATGGAGTTTACCTTCACCTCTGAAGTGAGGATAGCTCAACTTTGTTGAACGTTTTAACATCCATCCTCAATTTTAAGGAAGGGGATATGACATGGGTGAGATTATACCAGAGAACTTCAGCAGTACAACTTCTAGCCCAGAACTAATTTTTTTTTTTTTTGTAAATTTAAGACTTACATAAACATGATTTCAAACCATAATTCAAATCTACCTTGATCCTTTAGATAGTACCAGCTAGTACTAGGTACTAATTCTACTGAAACTATTCCCAAAAAATCAAGGAGTAGGGACTCCTCCCTAACTAATTCTATGAAGCCAGCTTCACCCTGACACAAAAACCTCACAAAACATAAAAACTACAGACCAATGTCCACGGTGAACATAGATGCAAAAATACTAGCAAACTGAATCCAGTAGCATGTCAGAAAGTTGATTCACCATAGCCTTCATTCCTGGGATGCAAAGTTGGTTCAACATATACAAATCAATAAATTCATCACATAAACAGAACTGAACACAAAAATCACATACTCATCTCAATAGACACAGAAAAGGCTTTTGACAAAATCAAACAGCTCTTCATGATAAAAAAAAAATCCACCAACTAGGCATCAAAGGAACATATGTCAAAATAATAAGATCCATGTATGACAAACCCATAGCCAACATCATACAAAACAGGCAAAACCTGAATGCATTTCCCTAAAAACCACCGCAAGACAAGGATGCCCACTCTCATCACTCCTATTCAACATAGTACTGGAAGTCTTTGCCAGAGCAATCAGGCAGAGTAACGCCATCTTGTATAGGAGCTGGGTAAAATGAGGTTGAGACCTACTGGGCTGCATCCCCAGATGCTTGAGGCACTCTAAGTCACAGGAAAAGATAGGAGGTTGGCACAAAATACAGGTCACAAAGACCTTGCTGATAAAAGTTTGCAGTAAAGGAGCCGGCGCAAACCCACCAAAACCAACAGGGTAATGAGAGTACCCTGTGGTCATCCTCACTGCTACATTCCCACCGGCACCACGACAGTTTACAAATGCCATGGCAACATCAGGAAGTTACTGTACATGGTCTAAAAAGTAGAGGCCTGGAGGGCAGTGGCATGATATCTGCTCATTGCTGCCTCAACAGTCCAGGCTCAAGGGATCCTCCCACCTCAGACCCACAAGTAGCTGGAACTATAGGCATGAGCCACCACACCCGGCTAATTTTTGTATTTTTTGTAAGTATGAGTTTTCGCTATGTTGCCCAGCCTGGTCTCAAACTCCTGGGCTCAAGCGCTCTGCACACCTTGGCATCCCAAAGTGCTGGTACTACAGGCGTGAGCCTAAGAGAAAATGTCATCTACGATGTTGTCAAGTGGTGGTGTCAGAAGAAAGCTACAAAGAGCTAATTTGCCATGAGTGTTTTATGTTTCTCTGAGTTTTGTGAGTGTGGTACTGATTGCCCTGTGTTCTGGACTGTCTATTCAAGGAGCAGCTATAGATACAGAGGTAGTATCTCCTCTGCAGCAAAGGATAAGTTTGCTCACAGCGTTGGAAGACAGAGGAGTATGTCTCCTTGGACACGCTTGCTGCCCAATATAAAAAATTGGGGTTCCCAGAGCTCTAGGGTCCTCTCCTGTAGTGCAACCAACTGAATGTGCAGGGGACATGTGACCCTCTTTGTGTTGCCCTGCGGGACACAGAGTTCAGGAAACTGGCACAAACATGCACGTGTTCTGGCTGCTGCTGCTGTTCCATGAATTGTCTTTCATCTATGGCCTGGGGTCTTATGATGTCTGTCAACATCCATGAAACTGGGGCAGGATCACTTGTTAGCTTGCCACTAGAGTAAGGTTTCACATCTGTTACAATACCTGACAGTTCTGGCAGTAAGAGTGGGATGCTGAAAAAGGCATGTTTTTCTAGAGGAATGAGGACCTTATGGGCTGGTAAACAACATTTGAGAAAAGTCCATGGGGATTGGTAGTAAATATGTTGACCAAATTGTGTGGTTAACTGGACAATAAATACGACTTCACCACTGCCCACTGTTGAGGAGAAACTCAGAAGGTGGTCACAGCTGGCAATACGAGGAAGCAGGTTCAAAACGTCTAATACTATGTCATTGTTGTCAACTCTCCTCAGGCAGAGGAACTTCCTTGAGAAACTGATGGTTAATTAGGTGCACTGAATTATAGCAACTTGTACTAAGAATCATCCTAGACCAGCAAAAATTTCCACCCCAACAACAACAGTTGCAGAGCTGTATGTCTACACTGAGTGTGAAGGAAGGAACATTTGCGACCATTATTGGCAGAACTAGGCTAATTGTTATCGTGCTGGCTGGTTCCCTTGAGACATTTGCTAAGGAAGAATGGTAACAGCTGGACCATCTTACAATTCAATCCCTCCTGCAGTCAGTCTATCAGGCCAATTGTGGATCTGCTCAAGACAACTGTACACGGACTTACAGGTGGTGAAGTTTTGTTCTGGTTTAGTTGTTGTTTCTTTGTTTTGCAGTGGATCCTGGCTGCTCTGAAGGAGCATTAGCCTTGTCAAGGAAATGTCCTGATATAGTTAAACCATAGAAGAGACATTGACTAGTATTCTGGCTCTTACTGCCCCTGATAGGATTTACAGTGTGATAAAGGAGACCCACTGGAGAATGAGAAATTGACCCAATGAAATCTGTATAAATTCCTGTGGGCAGCCCCACCACCATGGAAAATGTCCCTAGTCTTTATATTGAAACAAGGCAAGATTTTAAGTGATATTAGCATGGAAATAGAGGTGCAGATGCCCCACATTAAAGTGAACACCTTTAAAAGGTTGTCCCAGCAGAAACCAGTCAAGCCTTAGTTGGCTGGAGGATGCAAACCTAGTGGTCCCAGCTAGAAAGCAATGTGACTGCTGCTAAGGGGTTCCGATGGCGTAAACAAGAGGAACCGTGCACCCAGGAGAGTACTCACTGGGATGAACATATTTGAAGTTCTTTCAGTTGAACCAAAGCTGCTGCCACGCTGCTCAAAACTGAAGGTAAATATGAAGCCGCTTGCACCGAGATGCCCTGTTTCACTATCCTTTGCTCTTTCTCTGCGCCAATCTCAGCCACTTTAAGGAGACAAAATATTAGAGGTAGGGATGAGGTCTCTTTGTCCCTGGAATATGTCTGGGAATTTTGAAAAGGGGAAGGACTCAAACTTTTATGGCTTTTTGGGTATGGCCGTCTAGGGAACTATCCGGTGCAGCCCCATGAAAGAAAATAGGTCTAGATTCAGCTAATGAGGTTGGGGAAGGATTCACAGTGGGGCAAGAAGGTTAACGTGACCTTGTGGGCCTATTCAGTGTTCTGTTGTTGATGCTTCTACCTATGAATGTAGACAAAGATGTATTACATGATTGTACTTCGTTGTCCCATATGGCCAGAGGCAATTTTTTTGACTGAGAAGAGCCACACGTAGAGAACTGCTAGTTGGACATAGAAATAGCTCTGCATTTTATACTTCTGTTCTCTCGTAGGTGTTCAATCAGAAATAGTATAACATCTTAGGGAAAGGAAGATCACAGCCTTGTTGAAGGACTTAAAGCTAGAAAGAATAGTAAGAGATGCTGTAGCCCAATACAACAGCCTTACACAGTCAGTGGAAAAAAAAAAACCTAACAGTACTGGAGATTCACAGCGGTTATCAACTTGAATTCAGCTATTGCTCCCAATGCCTCTGCAGTTGCAGACATTGTAAAGGTGATTATATTCATTACACAGATCAATAGCACTTGGCGTTATGTCTTTAGACACTGCCG
Source organism: Cebus imitator (assembly GCF_001604975.1). Taxonomy (NCBI): domain Eukaryota; kingdom Metazoa; phylum Chordata; class Mammalia; order Primates; family Cebidae; genus Cebus; species Cebus imitator. The sequence continues at coordinate 63,901 of NW_016108105.1, read as the reverse complement.
AAACCTATTTTGCCATGGGCCCGGCATCAGGGGATCCAGATCAGTTCTCATTCACGTGGTAAAGTCTCCAATGTGTGGTTGCTATACTTCCCCAGTGTTTCCTACACTTCTTTGCCATTTGCTACTGAGGAGTAGATCGGGATTTAGCAGAAGTGCTTCTGTTCTTTAATTTCCAGAGTTTTTCCTGTATATATAATGTTGCCAAGTCAGAATACTCATCCTCAATGGCCCTGACTGTGGTATTATTACACTTCCTCCAGTGGGAGTAACTGATAAATCCTGAAAAAATGCAAAAGAACTGCTTGCCAAGTAAAGTTTTTTATGGAACAATGTGGGTAGATTCACAATGTTAAGTCCCTCTGGCAGTCAAGGAAGACTACTGTCTCTTCAGACCACAAAGCCAAAAAAAAATAAAAGAAATGCCACATTGTTGGGTTCTTTAGGAATTGGAGACAGAATGTACCTTGCTTGGGCATTCTACCTGTTCTTTATATTGGCTTATCCAAAATTCATATTTTGAATAGGGCCCAAACCAACATTCTCCACTGAAAGGTGTTCAGCAAACTGAAATATGCTTTCCATTTTGGGAACCCACATCCTTAACATCCATCTTGAGTGACCAGTGATTTTCTACTTTGAGTCTCTGATAAAGAGAAGCTGCCTCCATTCACCAGTGCTGTTTAGGGTCTGGACTTGTCCTCTCTTTGAGACAATGCAGTGCAATCAGGGAGAGGACAAGTCCTGACCCCACTAGGCACACAGAATGGAGACAGCTTCTCTACCAGAGGCTCAAAGTAGCAAATATAAAGAAGCTTCTGGCTCTTGTTGACATAAAATACATAACCTACAGGGGTCTTGTGACTTGCTTGTCTGATATTCTCATTTAGCAGTGGGTGGGCCAATTCAGAATCAGTGACAAGTTGTGAAGGGCCCAACAAGCCTTGGCTGTCAAAGGGAAACAGCATATTTACAAATGCAGCCAGCCTGGCCTCAGCAGCATCTTAACATCCTAGCAGCAGTTTTACATAAAACATTAAGGTAACAATCCTTTTGGTAGAAACTTTATCTCCCTTTCTGTCACCTGAGGCTAAGCTGCTACCTGAATTGGAGCCTTCAATCCACAGTAGTCTCCTAAATGCCTATGCCTGGTTCACTGGTTTGGCTGAGATGAATTACAACCATATCAGCAAGGCTGCTGGGCCGTTCAGTCTGAGTGGCAGCTATGCAGAATATGAATGTGGTTCTCTAGTAAGTGGCCACAGTTCAAGTCCATTCTTACTGATCTGGCTAGTATAGTCCTTGGTGAACTTTGTTACAGTTTTACTGACTCTTAGGCTATTCCCAGTGACCTGTTTGGCATGCTACTTTGAAAACCACAGACAGATTCAATATGTCCTCTTTGGGATCAATAACTATGAAAATAATTCACAGCTGCTAAACAAAACATCTGGATCACTCATAGATATACCACGTGAATCTGTTTTCTGATAAGACCAGCTAGAAGTAAGCAGCCAGATGAGCCCGCACCACCCAGATTGTCACCCTGGCTGCCTGAATCCATCATTGTATCAGGCATGCTAACCCATCCACTGACATAGACTGAGAATGAAGGAAAGGACTCTGTATTTCAGATGCAGAGGCCGCCATGCAAGCCAGACCTGGGACTCCTGCCAGAAGCCGAACAGCTTGCCTCCAGGTGAAGCCACATTGTTTGGTGTATTGTGCAAACCCAGTCTTAGAAGACTACACTAAGCAGTCGGGTGGTGGGGGTGGTGATGGTGCTTCACCACTCTTGATTCATTTTAGGTTACACTGTGGCTGTTTGAGTTTGATCATCTGACCCTGTGGCATTCTGTGGGGTAGACAAATGCCCCCACAAACATAAAGGACAGATTGGACTGGCTGACCTCATGCAGCCCTCCAAAATAAGAATTGACTGCATTATTCAAAATGATCGGGAAGTGATAGGGCTCACCATTTGTTTGGGCAGCCACACTAAAGGCCCTGAGACTTTGCCCAAAAATCGATGTGGGTACTACTTGGGCACTCCAACAAATGTAAACAATGCCTCTTTCGAGGGACCCTCCCAAGAACTGTGCTTCTTGTGTGAAGACAAGCATTTGTTAGCTCTCCTTGAAAGCATGGTGACTCATACCTTAGGGTGGTCATAAGAAAGCTCTCAGATGACCTCAAAGATCCCTCCAAGATGAGGCTGTCCTTGGTTTATCCAAGAGCTTCCTGGAGGGGTAACTGACATACTTATTTTATGTGCAACCTGCGGGCAGTTATCTGTGCATTGGAAGCCCTCCAATTAGAAATGGTGATACAAAATGTGTCCCTGATTTTAGCTGAAGTGATCAGTGATGCCAACTTTGCCCTGGAAGACAATCAAATCAGTTTCAGCTCACTGGCCAGTGTTGTTATGGATGCTGCAATTGTCCTATATTTTCTGCTTGCAAGCCAAGACAGTGTCTGTGCAAATGCTAATACATCCTGCTATACTTGGATTCATGCCTTGGTCCAAGTGAAAAGGTCAATACAAAAACTGATGGTTTATGGGATTTGTTTAGCTGGTTAGGCATGGGATCCCAGGAGCCATGGTTGAGGTCACTACTGCTGTTTGGAGTCTTGTTAGTAACAGCCTCAATTAAATACTACATAAGACAAATAGAAAGGATGCGTTCCAACCTCTGTCAGATTAATTCCTCGAATATGCCCACTCTAATAACTACTGATTAGTTATTAGAGTGGAAATACTCAAAATAATCAGTAGTTATTAGAGTGGCATATTCAAGGACAATTCTTCAGAATCCAGGATGGTAGAGAAACCAGGGGTAGATGTTGGGAGATAGCCCATCACAGGATTCTCACATTTGTCCTTATCTTATGACTTTCTTTGGTTTGCATTGTCTTTCAAAGGACGTTTTTCCAGACAGCAGCCATGGAAGATAGTTTGTCTCTCTAGAGCAAAGGGCAGGCATGTTTGCTGTCTGGTATAATAAAGGGAATTTTTTCCCTTCTGGAGCAAAGGGTAAACATGCTTACCGTCAATGATAAAAAATTTGGGTTCTCAAAGCTTAGGCTTCCTCTCCTATAATGCAACACACTCACAGGCAGGTATCATCTGACCCTCCTTGTGTTGCCTGAGAATTGGCATTTATGAAACCAGAAAAAAAAAAGAACTATAGTTTTTTCCTCTGGTAATGCTATTGCTTTGAGTAATAAAGCGTCCTTTATCTCTAACAAGGAATCTATTGCCTTCTACCCACTTCCATAAAGTGGTGGCCAGCTAAGTTGTCAGATTGCAAGCAGGAGAGAATCTCAAACCATTTATAGTTCTTGACCATAAGTTCCTGTGCATTCAAAATACATTAGACTTATCCCTCTATTTGGGAGGAATCATCAGTTTTGTATGGAAAAATGCAGTCTTATTTTCCAATTAGAAAGATGCAAGGCCCTACAGTCACACCTCTAGGGTAAAGCTTACTAGAGAAAATTAGAGTGGCTGTGTTTTGTGGGAAGACTTATCCTCAAAAAACGCTGGATCCTCAAAAAAATGGGATGTTCCGGAGAGAGACAAAAAAAAAAAAAAGGTCCAAGGAGAGATGTTTCTCAAAGGCCCAAATCATGCTGAGGTCCTGAGCAGATTCCCTAAGTATAATTCTGTACCGTAGTATGTAGTAGAAGGTATCATGTTTCAGCAGTGCTGCAACTGAAACATGCAGTTCATTCGATAATGAAAAATAGGAGGCCCCATCCAGCAGAGGGAGGAAAGCATCAGGATACAGCAGGCAACACTCGGAGATGAGGAAAGATGGTTGTCAGCTGACTCTTTGTTACTTAGGGGCAGAACCTTGGACCACTTTTCTCTTTTCCCAGTTTGCTCCAGCCATGACTTTTGGTTTCCTCAAACACACTAAACGTTTCCCTTTTATGGGGATATTTTATGAGCTATTACATCTGCCTGAAATCTTCCTTCCTATGATTCTAACAAGACTAGCTATGTCTTGCACACATTCAGTTCATTCAACAGTTAGTGAGACCCTATACGTGCCAGATTTTGTTAAATGTTTTGAGGATAAAGCAGTAATAATAAAAAACAAAAACCCCAAAAGAAACTATGCATTAATACAAAATCCTGCCTTCGTGGAAGTTATATTCTAGTAGAGTGTGGGAGCACAGACTATACATTATGTAAATAAACCAAGTGGGGTTTCAAATAATGGCAAATGCTGTAGAGAAAAATAAGCTGGCGAGAGAGATAGTGAATGGCAGAGTAACAGTGGGGGTTTTATGTAGGGTGTAGGGAACATCTCACAGGCAAAATGAGAACAAAAAACAGGAGAGGTTAAGGGGTGAGTTTTATAGATACCTGGGAGAATATGGGTCAGAGCAGAAGAAATAAGATGTGCAAAGGCCCCGAAGTGGAAGTGTGCTATGCTGTGCTGAAGGAACAGCAGAGGCCAGCATGGCTGGAGTACAGGGGAAAAAGGGTGAACAAGGAGGAGGAGCTGAGGTCATGCAAGTACTGAGGCTGAATCATGGCGAGTCTTGTAGACGTTGCAGGGACTTGGCTGCTGCTGTGTGTGAGAAAGCAGTTTCCATAGTCAGGTGTGCTGAAATGATGGATGACTGAATTGACTGAGGAGAGAAGGAACTATCTGAGGGACAGGAGAGCATATCTCAGGGTAAGTCAGAGAGCAAATCATCTAGTGCAGAAGTGGAAAGAGGGGACTTACATAGAAGCATGGGAAGTTCTTCCTCCAGATCCACAGGAGAAGGCAGCAAAAATGGGTAGGACTGGTTGTTGGGAGCTTAGAAAACATTCCTCTCATTGCTTCTATTCTTGTTTTGCCCCAGAGAAATCGGAGGCAGGTGCCTTAACAGAGGGTAAGAAAGGAGATACTGGAGCTTTGCAGAAATAGTAGATGACCAGCATGGTGACTCATACCTGTAATCCCATCATACTGGGGGGCTGAGGCAGGCAGATCTCTTGAGACCAGCAGTTCGAGACTAGCTTAGGCAACATGGCAAAACCCCGTCTCTACTAAAAACACAAAAATTAGCTGTATGTGGTGGTGCACACCTGTAATCGCAGCTACTCAGGAGGCGGAGGCACGAGAATCACTTGAACCCGGGAGGCAGACGTTGCAGTGAGTTGAGATTGCACCAATGCACTGCAGCCTGAGTGGTAGAGCAAGGCTCTGTCTCAAAAAAACGTAGGTATACAATGGACTAGAAAAATGCATTATGACTGTCAACAGTGTCAAGTGTCCTTGAGAGGTCCCCGATCATGAATTTCATATGAGACTTGTCATCATGGCTGTGTGTTTTACTCTAGGCTAAATTCAACTGTTAGTACAGGTGAGAAGTAAGCTAGACACTGTTTGTATCTCAGAAATGATCTCTTCAGATAAATCTCATTCGCACTCTGAAGTGGCCCCTCAGTGACATCAGTGTGATTTAATCCTTTGCTTTGCACACGTTGTCTTGATGTTACCTGTTCCTTACATGGAAATATGAAAGCCAACATATTTCTACCTCATTCACTGTTAAGTTTTAAAACATTGCTTGGTTTATATATACATTAGGTGTTCAGAAATATTAAATAAGAGATCACTTTGTCACTTCCATTAAAGGTAGGTAGATTGTGTGTGTGTGTTTGTGTGTGTGTATGTATGTGTGTGTGAGAGGTTGGCTTAATCAGAGATTCACTTGTTTTCCAAATCATAAATCCAAGCTGGCAAATAGACATCCAACCCATGAACCACAACATGCTCCTATGCATCTATGTCTTTTTTTTTAATGCTAGAAATAAAAAGTAATGTCTTAGAGGCTCCTTTAAATACTAACAAAGAGTTCTGTAGTTTCTTTGTCACTGGTTGAGTTTTCACACTGGAAGAGAGGACATGGTGCAGGTTGGCCTCATGGATGACCTGAAAGATGACCACTTGTTTGAAGCCCAGTTGATGAGCTAGAAAGGTGAATGAGCATGCATTTACCTTACGAAGATACAAAAACATAATCAGCAGATCTATAACCTTACCAATAGTTAAAAGCAGTAAATCTTTAACAGTGTAAAAGGCAGAGCTTAAATGAAGTTTCTTAATTTCTTACCTTCAATTATTTTTTCCTACATGTCATTAGATGATTTCTAATCCAGTTTACAATTAAATCCAAACCAGGCATTCAGATGAGCAGACCTACACATATAATTTAATATACTGTGAAAACTCATAGGGGCTCTACTAATTTTGTTCATAGTGATAGGATCACTACTCTTTATCACTATGCATAATCATATTTCACGATACCTACAGGTGTGTGTTGGGGGGCTAAGAAAAGGCTAGTTACCCAGTTTGCATGTTATCTTTGCCTTTTCTTCTTTTTCATCATTACATGAGCAACTGTACTAGCAAATAGGTAAAGAATAGGGCAGACAAATGGACAAATGGATAAATGGAGCTGGTAACTCCCACAAACTATTTGGGCAGAGGAATATCGTGAAATTTTTTCTAAAATAAAATCTCTATTCTCTCCCTCCCCATTTCCATTACCCTGGTTTTTGTTCATTCACTTTTGGCCTTAACTATTGCATCTCTTCTGTACCTGCTTTCATCCAGTCCATTCCCCATATGGTAATCCAAGTGCTATTCTTGAAATGCAAATTGAACCACATTTCTCCCCTGCTTAAAAACCCTCAGTGGCTTATGGATGGGCTCAGTGTCTACTCCTTAAGTTTTAGGGTCCTTCAGGATATGAACCGGTCACCTCTGTGGCCCCCCTCTCCTCACTTGTGACATCTCAGCCACGTCACACTCATTCCATATCCTCAAATATATCTTGATTTTCAAGTTTGAGTTTTTACCAGTTCTCCCATCACTTGTGTGCTTTTCCTGGTAAACTGCTACCACCCTCCAACTATCAGAAAACATTGCACCAGTACCTCTACTCTTCTAAATAGAGGTTGTAAGGTAGGAGACGGGCAGGATTTATTTCCTAGGCCAGACAGGATGGAGTGAAGAAACTGGCCAGAAGCAATAGGTAGCATTAAAGGCAACCTCTAGTTAGCCTCGCTGCCCGCTAGTATAAGACACTCCCACCATCACCGTGACAGTTTACAAATGCCACGGCAACAACCTGTTCCCACTCCTTATTCATGGCAACAGCCCCTAGGTTACTACCTCCCCCCCCCTTTTTTTAAGAGATTTCTGAATAACCCACCCCTTAACTTGCACATAATTAAAAGTGGGCATCAATACAGCTGCCAACAGCCCATATGCTTCCAGCTCTGGGTGCACTGCGTAAGCATTAGCCCTGGTTTGCAGTGAGCAGCTCTGGTTCATTCAATGTTGATGTCTAATACTACCAGCTTTTAATTCTCTCCTGGGCAGAATCAAGAACCTTGACAGGCTAAACCCCAATTTGGGGGCGTGCCCATCCTGCATCAGTTAGGTTTCTTCTTTCTGTAGTTTTTCATTGTCATCCACTTTTCTTTTTCTTTATTTTTAAGGTCATTGAGAGCAGGGACTGTGTCTGTCTTGTTTCTTATTGCAGCCCCAATGCATTTCACAACGCTCAGCTCCTGGTAAATGTTCGGTAGATCTTTTACATTTTGCTTACTGTAACAGATTTAGAATTGTATTTTAATTATGTACATCTGCATATGCAAATATATAATTGACACATATAGTCACAGGTTATTTTGTTTATTTTTGTTAGGATGATTTCAGTGTTTAGAGCACTTTTAATTCATAACATTTCATGGCTTCGTTATGTTAATAGACTTAATTAGGCATCTGTATGAGATCCTCAGTCATATTTGAGCGGTCTCTTAAGACTGGCTGATAAATGAACCTACAATTAAAAAAACAAACATAATGTTACCAAAGTCGACTGGCTGAGACAATATGAAACACCATTCTTGAAAATGCTATTTTCTATGATTTCATTGTGTACAGACTGGAGGCTTGGCTGCTCTTGATCGTGTGATGACGTAGGTCCTCAGATCCATATTATGGTACACTGAACATTGCAAACAACTGCTGAGATACACTCGCTTTCCTCCTCTGAGTCAGTAACATGAGCTGCTTCGGTGGAATGCACTGTGGCAGGTTATGGGCGACACACAAAAAACAGAACGGTTTTTCCCTAACACTCTGGGAAAATGTGGATGATGCTATTTGTTCATAGTCATGGGCATGCTTGAATGATGACACAGATTGTGTTACCTTGAAATGGCAAGAGCTTTTAAACAAGCATATGTGAAGCTAAGCCTGAGGGCAAGAATTCCTGGCAGCTGAGGAAAGGGGAGGCAGAGCTTGCCAGTGCCATCTGCTTAATTTTCCTAATAATCTAACACCTGCCAGTGAGACTCATCTTGTATCCCAAAATGGCTGAGAATTGTAGAAACACCAACAAAAACTTCTTCTGAGCCTCTCACCCTCGTTACTAAGAGAGTGGCATTCCAACTTACCTACTTAGTCTAAAATGATGAGGATGTTAGCATCTCTGAGTGCCATCATCACTGCCATTAAGCCATGTTTCCTGAGAACCTATGGAATTCTTGGCATACTCTGTTTGAAATAAGAGACTGATTAAATAAAAGGTTGCAGAGAGAAATCAACCTTTCACCTGATAGTATTCTTCCTTGACGTTTCCATCAGCTTCCAGGTAGGCAGTCAGATAAGGATCTGATTTCTTTCAGTTTTGTTGTAACCAGCTTTAAAATTTAACTTTTTTTTTTTTTTTTTTTACAAAGAGTCTCACTCTGTCGCCCAGGCTGGAGTGCAGTGGCGTGACCTTGACTCACTACAGCCTCCGCCTCTTGGGTTCAAGCTATTCTCTTGCCTCAGTCTCCCAAATAACGGGGACCATAGGTGCCTGCTAATTTGTGTATTTTAATTTGTGTATTTTTATCATGCCCAGCTAATTCGTGTATTTTTAGTAGAGTCCATTTTGGCCAGGATGGTCTCAAACTCCTGACCTCAAGTGATCCTCCTTTCTTGACCTCTTAAAGTGCTGGGATTGCAGGTAAAATTAAACTCTTGAGTAAGTACTTACCTCACCCAGAAGAAAGGAAGAATGCTTGTATTCTAATACAAAACAACCAGAATTTAGTTTAATTAGTGATCAAGGTCTAAATATGTATTTTAAATCAGAATTGTCTCTCAAATATTCTTATCTAGTTTTCAAAATATCTCACAGCTGTTAAAGTCTGTTAAAGTCTTCATCACCCCATGAAAGGAAGGACTCCAGAGGGACAGGGGGCTGGTGTAGCTATTCAGGGAGTTGAAAAATGCTCCCCTGAAAGTGATATACTTCGTCAGAATAGTCCTTTATAAATGAGAATACGGATATTTGATGAATAATAATTTACCTGTTATGACTATGTAACCTCATTCATCTCTCCAAGTAGTAAATGACATTTCTTAAAATACTGGGGCTTGTGACTAAAGTTCAACCTGGCACATGTTAATTCTTTGAAGGATGAGAAAAAATTATGTGAATGGTCTTAATATCGCCTCTGGGAAGCAGCTTCTATTTTCATGGACACTTCCAATCTAGAATAAAGAGAAATAAGTTGTCTAACAGTAGATATCCTGTGGTCAGATTGATTTTTGTTGTGTATTAAGATTTGATCTAGGAAACAGCTAGGAAACAGCTCCTGTGAGGTGAAAGCATCAAATTCTCATCTTTGGAACCACATATCATAGGAATAGGAAGTGATTGGTTGTTGTGAGAATACATAGAGAAGTCACTGGTATTGGTCTTATTATTCTAAGGTTGTCATTGACATCATAGAGTCTCTGAAATAATGTATTTTCCTGACAGATTTTTTAATAGACTGACATATACATTCCAGGAATAATCAACAATAAATTTATAATCTGTGGACAGGATCTCACACAGACCAAATCATCATGTACTTTGGATTTTCATTGCATTTTATATTCCATGCCTAGTTTTATTGTCCAGGATTGATTAGAATCCATCATTAATCAGCACATTAATATTTTCATTATTCTTTAGTGTATTGGATGCTGATTATAAAGACAGTGTACTTGTAAGAATTATTTTTGAGCTTGATAGGCGGTGCCAAGATGGCCGACAGGAGGCAACATTGGGATGCGGCTCCCAGCAAATGAGACACAGAGGGCTAGAGGACTTTACCATTCCAAATGAGGTGCTGGGTTCATTTAAAGGGGACTGGAAGGACTCTGAAAAGAGCCCAGGGAAGGAGTCAAAGCAGGGCAAGAGCTGCCCAGGGAGAATGAACCAAGACAGGGTGGGGCACGTCCCCACCTGGAACGTGCAGCCAGCTCAGAGGGTCAGGGGACTTCACCTGCTCAGTGCTGCGATTCGGATCCTGTGCTTACCGCATCCCTCCTGCAACCCACAGTCCATGAGAGCCCTGCCAGACTGAGGGGTGCTGTGGGTTGTTGATGCAAATCTAAGTGAGGGCTCCCACCTGGTGGCGGGACCTGGGTGGAAGTTTGGACTAATGCTAGTGAGATGGAACAGCCCATCCCACAGAAAGAGGCAGAGATGAAAGCAGGAAAACAGGTCATAAGGCCTGGGAGGCCCCACCCTCCACAAAACTGAAACTGAATCCTGCGTGCCAGAGAGCTTGGCAGCTAATATACCAGTTTGACCCCGACCAGGAATATTGAGCTCAGGGAAGGAGAGATGCCATTGGGAAGGTGAAGCTAATTTCACCTGCAAACAAACCCCAGGGGAAAACCACCCACTTAGCAACCTGACTGAATCTGAGGCAACCCAGCAGTGCTGCTACAGGCCAAAAAAGATATCACTCCAACCACAACAGAAAGGATGTCCACTCAGAGATTTCTCCAGAAATCACCACTTCAAAGATAAAAGGGAGATAAGTCCACGAAGATGGGGAAAACCCAGCACAAAAAGGGTGAAACCATCAAAGACCAGAACACCTCTTCCCCTCCCAGGGATCACAACTCCTCACCATCAAGGGAACAAAATAAGACAGAAAATGAGTTTGATGAATTGACAGAAGCAGGTTTCAGAAGGTGGACAATAACAAACTTCTCTGAATTAAAAGACCATGTTCTAACCCAATGCAAAGAAACTAAGAACCTTGAAAGAAGGTTAGACGAAATGCTAACTAGAATAACCAGCTTAGAGAAGAACATAAACAACTTGATGGAGCTGAAAAACACAGCAGAAGAATTTTACGAGGCATGCACAAGTTTCAACAGCTGAATCCATCAAGTAGAAGAAAGGATATCAGAGATAGAATATGAAATCAATGAAATAAAATGAGAAGGCAAGATTGGAGAAAAAAGATTGAAAAGAAATGAACAAAGCCTCCAAGAACTATGGAATTACGTGAAAAGACCTAATCGACACTTGATCAGCATACCTGAATGTGATGGGGAGAATGAATCCAAGTTGGAAAACTGTATTCAGGATGTTATCCAAGAGAACTTCCCCAACCTAACAAGGCAGGCCAACATTAACATCCAGGAAACACAGAGAACACCACAAAGATATTGATCAAGCAGAGCAACCCCAAGGCACATAATCATCAGATTCACCAGGGTTGAAATGAAGGAGAAAATACTAAGGGCAGCCAGAGAGAAAGGTCGAGTCACCCACAAAGGAAAGACCAACAGACTCACAGTGGATCTCTCAGCAGAAACTCTACAAGCTAGAAGGGAGTGGGGGCCAATATTCAACATCCTTAAAGAAGAGAACTTTCAACCCAGAATTTCATATCCAGCCAAACCAGGCTTCATAAATGAAGGAGAAACAAAATCCTTTATGGACAAGCAATTGCTGAGAGATTTCATTGCTACAAGACCTGCCTTACAAGAACTCCTGAAGGAAGTACTGAAAATGGAAAGGAACAACTAATACCAGCCACTGCAAAAACATGCCAAATCATAAAGAACAATAGTGCAACGAGGAAACCATGTCAGCTATTGGGCAAAAGAACCAGCCAGTAACAAAATGGCAGGATAAAATTCGCATCATATGTAATAATATTAAAGTAAACTGTAAATGGCCTAAATGCCCCAATCTAAAGACACAGAGTAGCAAACTGGATAAAAAGTTAAAACCCAATGGTGTGCTGTATTCAGGAGACCCATCTCACGTGCAAAGACTCACATAGACTCAAAATAAAGGGATGGAAGATCTACCAAGCAAACGGAGAGCAAAATAAAAAATCAGGGGTAGCAAACCTAGTCTCTCATAAAACAGACTTTAAACCAACAAAGATCTAAAGAGACAAAGAAGGGCATTACATAATGGTAAAAGGATCAATGCAACAAGAAGAGCTAACGATCCTAAATATATATGCATCCAATGCAGAAGCACCAAGATACATAAAGCAAGTTCTTAATGACCTACAAAGAGACTTAGACTCCTGCACAATAATAGTGGGAGACTTTAACACTTCACTGACAATGCTGGACAGATCAGTGAGACAGAAAGTCAACAAGGATATCCAGGATTTGAACACAGCTCTGGATCAAGCAGACCTAATAGACGTTTACAGAACACTCTACCCCAAATCCACAGATTACACATTCTTCTCAGCACTACATTACACTTACTCTAAAACAGACCACATAATTGCAAGTAAATCACTCCTCAGCAAATGCAAAAGAACAGAAATCATAATGGTCTCTCAGACCACAGTGCAATCAGATTAGAACTCAGGATTAAGAAAAGCACTCAAAACTGCACAGTCACATGGAAACCAAGCAGCTTGCTCCTGAATGACGAATGGATAAACAATGAAGTGAAGGCAGAAATAAAAATCTTCCTCAAAACCAATGAGAATGAAAACACAACATACCAGAATCTATGGGACACATTTAAAGCAGTGGCTAGAGGAAAATTTATAGCAATAAATGCCCACATGAGAAGCAAGGAAAGATCTAAAATGGACACCCTATCATCAAAATTGAAAGACCTAAAGGAGCAAGATAAAAAAAAAAAACTCAAAAGCTAGCAGAAGATAAGAAATAACTAAGATCAGAGCAGAACTGAAGGAGATAGACAACCCTCCAAAAAATCAATAAATCCAGGAGCTGGTTTTTTGAAAAGATCAACAAAATAGACTGCTAGCTAGACTAATAAAAAAGAGAAAAAGAATCAAATAGATGCAATAAAAAATGATAAAAGGGAGATCACCACCAATTCCTCGGAAATACAAACTACCATCAGAGATTACTACAAACAGCTCTATGCACAGAAACCAGTAAATCTGGAAGAAATGGATAAATTCCTGGACACTTGCACCCTCCCAAGACTAAGCCTGGAAGAAGTGGAAACCCTGAATAGACCAATAACAAGGTCTGAAGTCGAGTCAGCAATTAGCCAACCAATCAAAAAAGTCCACATCCAGACGGGTTCATAGCCAAATTCTACCAGATGTACAAAGAGAAGCTGGTACCATTCTTGTTGAAACTATCCAAAACAATACAAAAAGAAGGCATCCTCCCTAACTCTTTCTATGAGACCAATAGCATCCTGATACCAAAACCTGGCAGAGATACAACTAAAAAAGAAAACTACAAGCCAATATCCATGATGAATATTGATGCAAAAATCCTCAATAAAATCCTGGCAAACCGAATCCAACAGCACATCAAAAAGCTTATCCACCATCATCAAGTAGGCTTCATCCTGGGGATGCAAGGCTGGTTCAACTTATGCAAATCTGTAAACGTTATCCACCACATAAACAGAACCAAAGATAAAAACCACATGATGATCTTAATAGATGCAGAGAAGGCCTTCAAAAATATTCAACAGCCATTTATGTTAAAAACTCTCAATTAACTAGATATCGATCAAATGTATCTCAAAATAATAAAAGCTATTTATGACAAACCCGCATACTAAACAGGTAAAAACTAGAAGCATTCCCTTTAAAAACTGGCACTAGACAAGGATGTCCTCTCTCACCACTCCTATTCAATATAGTGTTCGAAGTTCTTGCCAGAGTAATTAGGCAAGAAAAAGAAATAAAGGGCATTCACTTAGGAAAAGAAGAAGTCAAATTGTCTCTATTTGCAGACGACATGATCATATATTTTGAAGACCCCATCGTCTCAGCCCAAAACCTCCTTAAGCTGATAAGCAACTTTGGCAAAGTCTCAGGATACAAAATCAATGTTCAGAAATCACAAGCATTCCCATACACCAACAACAGACAAACAGAGAGCCAAATCATGAGCAAACTCCCATTTAAAGTTGCTACAAAGAGAATAAAATACCTAGGAATACAACTAACAAAGGATGTCAAAGATCTCTTCAAGGAGAACTACAAACCACTGCTCAAGGAAATAAGAGAGGACACAAACAGATGGAAAAACATTCCATGCTCATGGTTAGGAAGAATCAATATTGTGAAAATGGCCATACTGTCCAAAGTAATGTATAGATTCAATGCTATCCCCATGAAGCTACCATTGACCTTCTTCACAGAACTGGAAAAAACCACCTTAAACTTCATGTGGAACTAAAAGAGAGCCTGCATAGCCAAGACAATCCTAAGCAAAAAGAACAAAGCTGGAGGCATCATGCTATCTGACTTCAAACTATACTACAAGGCTACAGCAATCAAACAGCATGGTACTCATACCAAAACAGAGATAAAAACCAATGGAACAGAACAGAGGCCTCAGAAACAATGCCACACATCTACAACCATCTGATCTTTGACAAACCTGACAAAAGCAATGGGGAAAGGATTCCCTGTTTAATAAATGGTGTTGGGAAAACTGGCTAGCCACATGCAGGAAGCTGAAACTAGACCCCTTCCTTACACCTTGTACAAAAATTAATTTCAGATGGATTAGAGATTTAAACATAAGAACCAATACTGTAAAAACCCTAGAAGAAAACACAGGCTACACCATCCAGGACATAGGCACAGGCAAGGACTTCATGACTAAAGCACCAAAAGCAATGGCAACAAAAGCTAAAATAGACAAATGGGATTTAATTAAACTTAAGAGCTTCTGCACAGCAAAAGAAACAATCATTAGAGTGAACCAGCAACCAACAAAATGGGAGAAAATTTTTACAAGCTACCCATCTGATAAGGGGCTAATATCCAGAATCTACAAAGAACTGAAGCAGATTTACAAGAAAACAAACAAACCCATTCAAAAGTGGCAAAGGATATGAACAGACACTTTTCAAAAGAAGACACATATGCAGCCAACAAACATATGAAAAAATGCTCATCATCACTGGTCATTAGAGAAATGGAAATCAAAACCACATTCAGATACCATCTCATGCAGGTTAGAATGGCGATAATTAAAAAATCTGGAGACAACAGATGCTGGAGAGGATATGAAGAAAAATGAACACTTTTACACAGTTGGTGGGAGTGTAAATTAGTTCAACCATTAAGAAAGACAGTGTGGCAATTCCTCAAGGACATAGAAATAGAAATTCCATTTGACCCAGCAATCCCATTACTGGGTATATACCCAAAGGATTATAAATTGCTCTATTATAAAGACACATGCACACGTATGTTAGTTGCGGCACTGTTTATGATAGCTAAGACCTGGAACTAACCCAAATGCCTGTCAATGATAGACTGGACAAAGAAAATGTGGCACATATACATGATGGAATACTATGCAGCCATAAAAAATGATGAGTTCCTGTCCTTTGTAGAAACATGGATGAATCTGGAAACCATCATTCTCAGCAAATTGACACAAGAACAGAAAACCAAACACTGCATGTTTTCACTCATAGGCAGGTGATGAACAACGAGAACACCTGGGCACAGGGAAGAGAACAACGTTCACTGGACTACGTGAGGGGGTGGAGTGAAGGGGAGGGAAGGTACAGCGGGGGCGGGGGGTGGGGAGGATGGGGAGGGATAACACCAGGAGAAATGCCTGATGTAGGCCAAGGGAAGGGGGCGCAGGGGGATGGAGACAGCAAACCACCATGGCATGTATGTACCTATGCAACAATCCTGCAGGATGCAGGATGTGCACATGTACACCAGAGCCCAATATACAATAAAAAAAAATTATTTTTGAAACCATTAAAAGAAATATCAGTATTTAACACTCTATACAAAACAATGTAATGGAATGATATTTTCCTGAAAAAGGTGTAATTGATAGCCTGATTTTACCCAGAGGAAAGTTATAAATTAACTCTCAGAAGGATGAAATGAAAATACAGTTACCTGCATTATTTGACATCCTGGAGAATGTCAAAGTTCTAAATCTTGAGATGCAGTGTTGTAGCATGGGTAAATTTTAAAAAGACATAAGAAGCGTTGAGAATAGCAAACCACAGATCAAAAGTCAGTAAGTTCATGACTTCCCAACTACCTTGAGATCCCATCTTATTCCATCCTAGTCTATCTTTAATGGCTTTTCTGTATGTTTCAGGTGTGTCTAGCTGCGTGTGTGTGTTTATGTGAAAACTAAGGGAACTAGAAATGCACCAGGCAGTTTTTTTCTCTATTGTACATGCTTGATCAGTTCAAAACTAAAAGGGAAGAAATGGTTGCTGTTGAAAATCCTTGTGAAAAACAAGAATTTCCAGTTTTCTTATTATCCTTTGAGTATCTGTCTCTTTTTTAGCTTCTACATTATTTTATCTTTCATTTTAAAGACAGATTAAAATATTTTCCACTTAAAAGTACTCTATACTGGCACAGACTGTACCTTTTAGATAAATGTTTTCAATTCATATAAATTTTCAGGATAGTATTTAGTAACTTACTACTTCATTGAGATAGTGTCATAAAGTTTTCAGCTTTTTTTTTTCTTTTTTTTTTTTTTTCTTGAGACCGAGTCTCGCTCTGTTGCCAGGCTGGAGTGCAATGGTGCAATCTCGGCTCACTGCAGCCTCCACCTCCTGGGTTCCAGCAATTCTTCTGCCTCGGCCTCCTGAGTAGCTGAGGGAGTCGCTGAGGTTACAGGTGCCTGCCACCATGCCTCACTGGTTTTTCTATTTATAACAGAGATGTGTTTTCACCATGTTGGCTAGGCTGTTGTCAAACTCCTGACCTCAGGTGATCCACCTGCCTTGGCCTCCCAAAGTGCTGGGATCACAGGTGTGAGTCACAGTGCCAGGCCTGTTTCCAACTTTTATCAGGGACAAGCCTGTATGTAATGAAGTTGCAGTGGTCTCTTGAGAGGTATGAGAAACATTTGTTCTTAGTCTGCCATCTTAAACTGGAGTATAGTACAGATTTAAAAGTCTTTCAAATTTAAAATGTTTAAATTTAATCATTTTATTGTATACAAAAATTATTAGGTATGGCCAGTGTAACTATAAAAACAACACATAAAAATACTTTTTAAAACATATCAAGAATGTGTAAAGAATTAGCATTCAATTGCTATTTAAGTTAAATTGCTTTTCATGTAATAGATTTAAATATTTTCATGAATAGTATTGGAAATTCTTTTGTTTTCAAGCAAACAGCTGGATCATGCAGCATAGCCCTTCTGAAATGACTCTATCCAAGAGGATAAGTTAGATGATCAGGACTGAATTTGGATCTCTTCATTTCCTGGCATGTGAACTCATTATGGTAACTAGAATGCTTGGTGACATGTTAGGCATCTATTCTGTACTAACAGGAGTTCTAGACTGCAAAGCTCCACCTGAGGCCCATTAATAACCTTATTGTCCATATCTTTAAATAATCTGTGTGTGTGCAGGAGGCAGGGGCAGGGTTGGAGGTGGGGGAATGGAGAGGTGTTGCAATGCTCAGATTGGCCAGTTTTCAGTTTACATTTCTTTGAAATAAACAATAAGCCCCCCTAGACCATATGTCCTGAGAGTCTCAGAGGGTTTTTTACCAAAGAAAATCAGGATGGTAGTTCAAGAAAGGTTAAAAGGTGGCTAATAGGGGAAAAAAAAATGAAAAAATAGTGTCCACCATAGTTAATGTATTTTTAATATGATCATGCATATATTTTAAAGATATCTAGGCTAAGACCTAAAAGCAAAGGAACGTTATTGTTTCAATCTTGACTTAGCAATGTATTGGTTGTACCAATATGTAGGTGAGTTACAAAAAATGAATTTTATTAGGCTCTTAATCTATAGTTTCCTTCTTTCTATATGGATAATTGATATTCTTTTAAAATTTCAATAGTTTTGGGCGTACAGTTTGTACTGGTTACATGGATAAGTTCTTTAATGGTGATTTCTGAGATTTTAGTGCATCCATCACTGAAGCAGTGTACACTGTACCCAATATGTTAGAAATTCATTATTTAGTGGATTAACACATTATCCTTTTTTTCCAGTTTAAAAAGTGTATTTTTAATTGACAAATAATTGTATATATATATTAAGTATACAGTTATGTTTCTATACATGTATATGTTGTGGCATGATCAAATTTGGCTAACATATACATCATGTCACAGTTGCTTTTACATGATAAAAATATTTAAAATCCACACTTTTAGCAAATTTTTAAAATATACAGTACATTGTTATTAACTGTAGTTGTTGTGCAACAGGCAACCGGAACTTACTTCTCCTAACCAAAACTTTGCACCTTTGACTATCATCTTTCCTTTCTCTCTCCTCTCCTTAGCCTCTGGTAACCATCACTCCATTCACTATTTCTAGGAGTTTGACTTGTGTAGTTCACATGTAAGTGCGATCATCAGTATTTGTCTTTCTCTGCCTGGCTAATTTCACTTAGTATATGCCTTCTAGATTAATGTGTGTTGTTGCAAATGATACAATCTCCTACTTTTTTAAGGCTAAATAGTATTCCATGGTGAGTGTGTGTGCATATGTATGTACATATACAAACACCTAGTATTTTTTTGAATCCGTTCATTCATCATGGGCACTAAATTTTGCCATAGCTTGGCTATTGTGAATAATGCTGCAGTAAACATGGGAGTGCAGTCATCTCTTCAATAAACAGTTTCAAATCTGTTGGACATACTGTTTTTCCACATTTTATTTTATACCCTACAAGTACGACTGCTGGATCATCTATTTTTAGTGTAACCTCCACGTTGTTTTCTAAAATGGCTGTACTGATCTACATTCTCAGCAAAGACTGCATAAGAGTTCCCTTTCCTCCACATCCTCACCATCATTTAAATTTTCGTTGTTTAAAAATCACGGGCATTCTAATGGTTGTGAGGTAGTATTTCATGGTTTTAATTTGTATGTCCCTGATTAGTGTTGTTGAGGATTTTTTCATATATCTATTGGCCTTTTACATGTCTTCTTTTGAGAAATGTCTATTCATGTCCATTGGCCGTTTCTTAAATAGGGTTATTGTTATTGAGTGGTTTGAGTTATTTATATATTTTGGCTATTAGCCCTTTTCCTGATGTATAATTTGCAAACATTTCCCCCCCATCTGTGTGTTCTCTTCACTCTATTGCTTCTTCTGCTGTGTGGAAGATTTTTAGTTTCACATAATCCCATTTGTAGATTTTTGCTTTTGTTGTCTGTTCTGTCGGAGTTATATCCAAGAAATTACTGCTTAGACCAATGTCATGAAGCTTTTCTCCTTTATTTTCTTCTTGTAGTTCTACAGCTTCTGGTCTTCTGTTTAGTCCATTTTGAGTTGATTTTTGCATAAGGAATGAGATAAAAGTACAAATTTATTCCTCTATGGTTTCTTCAGAACCATTTATTAAAAAGATTGTCCTTTCTCCATTGTGGGTTCTGAGCATCTTTGTCAAAAATTAATTGACCACAAATAACTTAGGTTTATTTCTGAAGTCTGCATCCTATTCCACTGGTCAGTGTGTCTGCTTTTTATGCCAGTACCTTGGTGTTTTGAGTACTTTAGCTCTGTAATATATTTTGAAATGTTGTAGTGTGATGCTTCCAGCTTAGTTCTTTTTGCTCAAGATTGCTTCAGCTATTTAGGATTTTCTGTGTTTTCATATATATTTTATGATTCCTTTTTCTATTTCTGCGAAAAATGGCATTGTGGTAGGGATTGCATTGAATCTGTTAGGCAACACATTTAAAAATGTCCATACTTTGGATAGTATCAATATTTTAACAATATTCTTCCAATCCATGAACATGGAATACATTTCTATTTATTTGTGCCACCTTAATTTTTTTCATCAATATTTTATAGTTTTCACTAGACAGATCTTTCACTTCATTGGTTAAATCTACTCCTGAGTATTGTACTTTATATATGCTATTGCAAGTGGAATTGTTTTCTTAATTTTTTTTCAGATAAGTTCATTGTTAGTGTATAGAAATGCTACCGATTTTTGTATATTGATATGTGTCCTACAACTTCACAAAATTTATTAGCTCTAATGGTTTTATGGTGTAGTCTTTAGGGTTTTTTTTTTTTTT
>NW_016108105.1:23464-43486 GCF_001604975.1 Cebus imitator | reverse complement strand
TTAAGCATTGCTTTGGCTAGGACTTCCAGGACTATGTTGAATAGAAGTGGTGAGTAGACATTTTCATGTTGTGCCTTTTCTTAGGGAAAAAGCTTTCAACTTTTCACCATTCAGATAATAGCTTTTGGCTTGTTATACATGGCTTTTATTTGGTTGAGGAACATTCTTTCTATACCTAAATTGATAAGAGTTTTTATCATAACAGGATGTTGAATTCTGTCAAATGGTTTTTCTACATCTGTTGAGATTAATGAAATTATTTTGTTTGCCCTGTTAATATGGTGAATTATATTTATTGCTTTGTGCATGTTGTTGAGCCACCTTTACATCCCAGAAATCCCACTTGATGGTGAATAATGTTTAACGTATTAGTGTATTCAGTTTGCTAGTGTTTTTCTTTCTTTCTTTCTTTCTTTTTTTTTTTTTTGAGACAGTGGCTCCATCTGTCACCCGAGGTTGGAGTGCAGTGGTGTATTTATAGCTCACTGCAGCCTCAAATTCCCGAGCCCAAATGATTCTTCTGCCTCACCCTTATAAGTAACTACAACTATAGGCACATGACACTATGCCTGGCTAGTTTTTTATTTTTATTTTTATTTTTGTAGAGATGGAGTCATGCTATATGTTAACCAGGCTGATCTTGAACTCCCAGGCTCAATCAATCCTCCAGCTGTGGCATCCCAAAGTGCTGGGACTCCAGGGCCAGTTTGCTCATATTATTTTGAGGACTTTTGAATCTATGTTTATCTGGGATATTGGCTGGTAGTTTTCTTTCCTTTTTCTTTCTTTCTTTCTTTTTTTTTTTTTTTTTTGAGACAGAGTCTTGCTCTCTCGCTGAGGCTGGAGTGCAGTGGTGCAATCTGAGCTCATTGTAATCTCCCCCTCCTCAGTTCAAGCAATCCTCCTGCCTCAGCCTCCCAAGTAGCTGGGATTACAGGCACCTGCCACCACACCCAGCTAATTATTGTATTTTTTAAAGTAGAGACTGGGTTTCACCATGTTGGCCAGGAACTCCTGAGCTCAGGTGATCCACCTGCCTCAGCCTCCCAAAGTGTTGAGTTTACAAGCATGAGCCACCATGCCTGGCCAGTTCTCTTTTCTTACAGCTTTGTTTGCTTTGGTATCAGAGTGATTCTGGCCTCATAAGATGAATTTGGAAGCATTCTTTCCTCTTCAGTTTTTCTGGAAGAGTTTAGAAATGTTGGTATTCATTCTTTGAATGTTTCATGGAATTCACCAGTTAAGCTATCTGGTATTGGGGTTTTCTCTGATGGAAGACTTTTTATTAATACTTCAGTCTCTTTACTCATTATTGCACTATTCTGATTCCATTTTCTTTTTTTCTTTCTGAAATTTGAATCATCCCACTCCCCTCTGGGTTGCAAGGTTTCTGTTGAAAAAGCCGCTAATGGTCTTATTGACTGTCTCTTGTATGTAAGTAACAAGTTGCTTTCCCTTGCTGCTTTCAAAATTCCCTCTTTATCTTTTGACAATTTGATGATGATATGTCTCAGCATGGGTATCTTCATTGTTTGTCCGAACTGTTTTAGGTGGGCCCCAGAAGATTAGGATGTGCCATATACTCTCAGTATAATGAAACAAGTAAGGTAGGAGCCAGACCTACTGGATGCAGTTGGAAAGTCTGGGGGTTCATTTCCTGGTATCTCCATGATGAAGCTGAAAGTGAGCATTTATTTCCATTCTGTCTGCACTAGGCTTGGGAGAGGAACTGTGGCAAATGTCTGCATTTGTGCTCAGACTGCACCCTTTCTTCCAGGAAAAATGGGCAGACCTGGATCTATATCGCTGGGGCAACCTGGGAAAGAACAGTCAGGAAGTGCCAAACTCCTGCTCAGGCTGCAGAAGGGCTTCTGTTTGCCTGTCCCTTTAACTCTCTGATACTAGTGAGTTAGAAGCCAGGCCATTAAGTAGCCATAGGAAGATTGTGCTGTAAAACCCTACGGGGTTAAAACAAATAGCTTTGCTTTGTAGCCTCTTCTCTATACCATTACCAAAGATACAGCCTTCAGAAATGGTTGCATACCCCGCAAACCATCTCTTCACTTTGTCACTTAGGGAGATTTGCATATTCTTAGTTGCCCCTGCTCCCAGAGCTGGGAGATTTAGAATGCAGCTAGTCCCTCAGATGGTAACTAAAAAGCTGGGGTGCTCAATGCCAGGACAAACTTTTTTTTAGGAGGAAATAGTAGACCTGAGGTTATTGCTGGAGTGAGCTGGGGAGAAGGCTCAGAAAGTGCCCAGGTCCTACTGAGGCTGCTGGAAGTTGGTCCCGTTGGCTGTCTGATGCAGACTAGTTAGAAGCTCAACAGTCAGCAGCGACAGGTGGCAGGGCATGCTTACAAATGCCTTCCAGAGAAACTGGTATCTTTTGCGTTTTATTCCATTCTCTGCCCCTTTTCCAGAAATGAAGCCCCTCCACGTGTTTGTGTGTCCATACAAAACTGCCCTTTTTTTTATTTTCCTGTGGTCAAGAGAGACTTGTGTATGCCTAGTCAGCTTTGCTCCAACTTGGTGAATCAAGAGCCAAACAATGGGGAACCTTCGAGTTAGGGCACTAAATGTGTGGTTCAAACTCTCCTTCCCTCAGGGAAAAGCTATGTGTTAGGAATTCCTTTCCAACTGTATTGTATAGTACCTGGGGTAGGTCCATGCCCAAGTGTGCCTCAGCTTTTCCTACTCATTTGATGTTGTATTTTCTTAGTTGCCCAGTTCATAGGAATCTTTCAATTCCTTTCTGATTTTCTATAAAAGGGAACTGACCCATGAACATGTTTATTTGGTGCATCTGTGTGTGAGTGAAGAGTCAGGAGCCTCCTATTCTGCCATGTTGGTGATATCACCATATATTATTCATTTTCTGAATGGCATAGCACATTGCTAGTTTGGCATAAGGCAAGAGGATGAAGAAAACAGAATTCAAGTTATGTTTCCCTTTGCAGAATCTCCAGTGCATTGAATATACATGGTGAGAAAGACCACTTGTTTTGTTTCTGATCTTAGCAGAAAAGCAAGCAATTAAGGCTTTCACCATTAAGTGTGACACGAGTTGCAGTGTTTCCGCAGTTGCCCGTTATTAGTTCCCTTCTGCCTAGTTTGGTGAGAGTTTGGTCAGAGGTAGATGTTGATTTTTCTCTAGGAATTTGGGTTTACTGATTATGGTAAAACATATAATGATGACTTTTATGCTTTTCACAAGTAGTTGATCTTTTAAAAATACGCTGTTAAAAAGACTAATTTTTGATACTATTTTTATCAAATCCTAGGAATATCACATTTTTACTCTTCCTCTTTTCAGTAATTATCAATGTAAATTGTAAGACCATATTAATATGGTAATTACTAACGTTTTTTAAGTGCTTACTGAAATTTTAAAGTATGTTGCCTTAATTACCAGGGTCACAACGTTTAGAAAACTTCCATATTACGGTGGTCTTGATACTCACGGAGCTCTTGTGCCTTTTTGTTTCCTGAGTTCTCTTGTTTGATTAAATCACATGGTTGGTTAAAGGGTAATTTTGGATAATTTTTATTTTTCATAAAAAGTGCCTATGTGGGCTGGGTACAGTGGCTCATGTTTGTAATATCAGCACTTTGGGAAGCCCAGTTGGGAGGACCGCTTGAAGGAAGGAGTTCAAGATGAGCCTGGGCAAAAAAGTGAGACCCTGTCTCTACCAAAAAAAAAAAAAAAAAAAGGAAAGTGCATTAAGTCATGCATTTTTGAGTGAACAGAGAAATCAAAGCTGCCATACATTAGATAGATAAAGGATTTTAGGATCACTATATTTCCCTTAAAACTCTACAGTGACACCATTTCAATGTTTTCAGTTAAAAGTTAGCTGTAGAGATGTTTCAGACATCTCATTTCTCCTCATTTTTGACTTAGTTTTTCTTTCTGGGTTTTCTTTTTCCATTTAGTCTTGAAATTTGTGATTTCTTAAGGATATACCTTGAGATTAATTTCATATATTAATCTGTAACATGCTGAGCCATTTTATTCTACATACTCAGACTGTTTATTATGGGGAAGCTTCCTTTTATGTTTATTTTGATTGTTTTCATTTCTGTTTTTGATAGTCTTCAAGAATATTAATTTTTTTTTATTAAATATTCCTGTTAATATTAGTTGTCATTGTTTGAGACAAAGTCTCGCTCTGTCATCCAGGCTGGAGTTAAGTGGTGCCATCTCTCTTCACTGCAACCTCTGCCTCTTAGGTTCAAGCGATCCTCCCATCTTAGCCTCCCAAGTAGCTGGTACTACAGGTGTGAGTCACTACACCTATTTTTTGTAGAGATGGGGTTTCCCCATGTGGCCCAGGCTAATCTCCAACTCCTGAGCTTAAGCCATCCACCCACCTAAGTATCCCAAAGTGCTGGGATTATAGGTGTGAGCCACTGTGCCCAGCCTGTCTTTGCTGTTTTTAGGTCTTTGTTTTCCCTTAGGAATTCTTACGCATAAGTTTTTCTCTACAACAGTGATTTAATTTCCTGCATTCTAATCATTAATCACTATAATTCACTTAATAATCCCATTTTGATTTTCTTTCTGGGTTGTGTCACCACCACCATCTCCCTGTAATCCTATCCCCCATCTTAATAATGTCTCCTTTCATCTTACTTTATACTGCTTTTGCATGATTTTGTGGTATACATTTTATTGGACACAAAGCAGATTACATTTCCAATTTTTACTCTTTACTTAACCAGTGACTCTGCTGGACAACACAGCATCACAATTCACTTAGTACATTCACAAATACTAAGCTAAGATTTGGGGAGTTTCTGCAGTTCTTATGACAAATTCCTTGAGTATGTTAAGGTTTCTAAAAATGGCACAGAATGATCTCGAACATCATGGACTTTTATTACCAATCCCCAATTCCAGAATAACCACTTATCTGTCACAGCAATGATGGAGTCCCTCTTCAAGAATCTGCATCACTACTTCGACCGTTTATACCCCAATGTCTCTGTCCCACAATCTTTCCTCTAAGGGATGCTGGGGTTCCAGGTTCAGAGTGGCTTAAATTTATGGATAAAGAAAGAAGAGTGGGAAAAGCCCAAGATGGATGGAAACATGTGTAAGCTATAGGTGGCACTTCAATCTCTTGAAACTTCTCAAGAAAGTTCCCCAGCCAACACATAAGATAAACTCTTGGACCTGCAGATACTATGAACTCAAAAGCATGGTAGTTATTCATTCAATGCTTGGGCTCAGATCAAGTATAAATAGGGCTAAGAGACAAAATTAGTCAATTATTTTTAAAAGCTGGAAAGTAAATTTTATTAAGGAAGACTGACACCCTTTCACCTGGATAAGAAAAGGCTGAAAGGGAATGTAATAACTAGACAGAAGTGATCTATTCTTCCTAGCCATTGCAACAATGGTAGAATAAACTGGCTTAGAGAACGAGACACTTTGTTGACACACATTATGCCATATTTTCTGATGTTGTGGTTTTGTTATAATTTCTACATATATGAGACAATCCTGTGAATGTCTTTAAAAAATAGGTAACAGCTGCATGTATGTGAAATTACTTGTCTAAAGATTAATAAATTGACCTTATATATACTATTACTCCCAACATTCTAATATTTTTCACCTTTTTTTTTGGTGATAAATGTACTATGTAATGGTTGTTTTCTAAAATTTGGTATAAAACATTTCTTTTGTAACACAAGCTGTTCATAGGCTCCATAATATTTTCTTAATTATTAAATATTATTAAATAAAAGAAACCAAGGTTATGTACTGACAGAATACATTTTCTAAATCAGGGTTGCTCTAGGATTGCTACTCAGCTTTCCATCCTTTTCATAACCCAATCATATAGTTTCTATCCAAGGTCATGGTTTCCCTTGTTAGAGATACATGGGGTTTCCCCCGATACGACTGACCACAGTATTTCTCTCTGGATAACCTAAAGTGTTATACAGTTACTCTTTTACTAGAAGTAATGTGACAAAAAAAAAATTTGTGGGTGGCTTGGTCCTAGTACTTTCCCAGGATCTATGCAAACATAACTGAAATAGACGATTCCAACTCCAGTCCTAGTGCTGAGGATTAAAGTAAAGCTTATGGAGAGGTGATATTATTGTGAACTAAGCAGCCTCTTGGGTTTCATATTCAAATATAATCAATGTATACTCAGAAGGACAGAAAACTTTAAGTGCCTCATCTGTATTCATTGTTCTGTATCTAACTCAAGTCTGAATGATTTGCATAAAGAGCTTCTTGCTATAAGTTTCATTCCCAGATAGTCACAGTAGGCAATTTCTTTTGTGGCCAGTTATAGGGCCCTTCCTCTAAGGAAAAGGTATATTTTGGGAAAAGCAGATTGGGAAATTTACACTTTCCCTATGTGGCATAAAATCTAGGTATATAGGATTCTAACTGATGCATAAGGAATCATGAATTAGGGCCCTGCCTACTTGGACCAGAATGGGGGAAGTCAAGTTATTGTGTTACCTAATATTACTTCTAGCTCCTTTTATATGGTGTTGAGCATGGTGATGATGAATGTCGGAAGCAGGTAAAAGAGGAAAGATGGTTATATTTAAAGAAATCATTAATAGTTTTCTTCTGTGAGTCAGGCTTGAATTTAGACCCCTTGCATAGCAGATGCTGATTAGTCAATAACTTCTAATATTAGAGCCCAGAGATTTCTGCTTTGTCTCCTTGTGTTTTTCTAGGACCCTAAAAGTAGACTGTAATTAGGAAAATGTTTTCCAGTACTGGTAACCCTCTCATCTCATCAGGTCAGATTACCTCAGTATAAATTATAATTTTCAGACTAAGTGTAGTAAAGCAGGTCTTTATGGAAATCAGGTGGGAGAGGCATCCTTGGTACTTAAGAAGCAATTCCTAATTAGTTTAGGAAACAGGGGTGGTATTAGCCAGTGGGTTTTTTTGTGTGTGTTTGTTTGTTTTTGGCCTTAAAATGTGGGCTCTGAGTCTGATGTCACTCAGATTGAAAGCTGTCTCAGATTGAAAGCACAATCCTACTAGGATTGATAGAAGGCAAGGAGAGGCATACATAGGGATGTGTACATTTTACCCAGTCATTTTTTAGCTTTGGCACCAAGGTACAATAAAATTAAATCTAAAATATTTGGATTAGGACTTCAACTTAACCTTTTTTGAGAAGACAAAATTTCACCCATAAACTCTATTTTTAATTAAGATTTTCTTTTGGCTACTGATTTGTAAGAATTACATATTTTGGATACTAGATTCTTGTCAGATATACGACTTGCAAATATTTTATTACCGTGGGTTGTCTTTTCACTCTCCATAGTGCTTTTGAGGAGCAGAAGTTTTTAATTTTGAAGTCTAATTTATATTTTTCTTCTGTTGCTTGTGCCTTTGGTGCCAAAGCCAAAAAACTATTGCCAAATCCTAGGTCAAAAAGGTTCACACCCATGTTTCTAAAAGTTTTATAGTTTTAGCTCTTACATTTACATCTTGGATCCATTTAGAGTTGCTATTATGTATAAGGTGCAAGGTAAGGGTCCAACTTTCTCCTGCTTTTGCATGTGGAAATCCAGCTGTACCAGCATCATTTTTTGAAGAGACTATTCTTTTCCCATTGAATGGTTTTGGCACTCTTGTTGAAAATCAACAAAGATTATGGGTATATTTTTGGATTCTCAATTCTGTTCTATTAATCTATGTTTATCCTTATACTGGTAACTATGTTTGGTACCTGACAGTTGTATTTCTATTAAGGTTGGATTGTACTAAATTTTTAAAGTGTGAGTCTTTCAACTTTGTTCTTTTTCAGTATTGCTTTGGCTATTCAGGACCCCATACATTTCCATATAAATCAGCTTTCTTACTTTTGCAAAAAGGCCATTGAATTTTAATAGGCAATTGAATTCATAGATCATTTTGACAATATTATGTTTTTCAATGTAGGAACTTGATGTATTTCTATTTGTTTAGGTCTTCTTTACTTTCAGCAATATTTTGTATTTTTAATTCCTTGGTTAAATTTATCCCAAAGTATTTTATTACTTGATTCTATTATACATTGAGATTCTTTTTAGTTTTCTTTTTCAGACTGTCCATTGCTAGTATATAGAAGTACAAGTGGTTTTTGCATGTTAACCACATATCCTGCAACTCTAGTGGATTTATTTCTAATCCTTTAAAAATTTCTTTGTTTTACTTTATATATATCATCTGTGAATGGAAATAAGTATTAAGTCCTCCTTTCCAATTTGGTTGTCTATGTCCTTATCTAATTGTATTGCCAAGAACACATAGTATAATGTTGAATAGAGGTGGTGAAAGTGGGCATTCTTGCCATGTTCCTGATTTGAGGAGGAAAGTTTTATGTTTTTAACTATTGAATATTATTAGCTGCTGGTTCTTCACAAATATTAAAGCTGATAATCTTGAGAAAGACATCTTTTTATTCCTATTTTGTTCAGTGTTTGTTTTCATTTGTAAATGATGGATGAGTATTGAATTTGGTTAAATGCCTTTTCTGCATTAACTATATCATTATATAGCTGTCTTTCTTCATTCTATTAATGTGGTGTGTTATTCTGATTTTCTTTTTCATATGTTGAACCACTTTTGCACTTCTGGAATAATTCCCACTTGGTCATGCACACTTCTAATATCCTGTTGGATTGTTAGCTAGCATTTTGTTGGATTTTTACATACACTCATAAGAGATACTTAATTAGCTCTTAATTATTAGAGATACTTAAATTAAGAGATAATTTTCTTAGTGTATTTGGTTTTGGTGTCAGGGTAATACTGGCCTCAGAATTAGGAATTGTTACATTTTCTTTTTTTTTTTTTTTTTGAAATAGTCAAGAATAATTCTGTTCATTTTAAAAATATTTGGTATAACCCACCAGTGAAGTCATCTGGTCTTAGGTTTTCCTTTATTGGGAGGCTTTTGACAACTAATTCAATTTCTTGTTAAGAAGCCTGTCCAGATTTTCTATTTTTGTTGAGTCAATTCTTGTAGTTTGGTTGTTTCTAGAAATATGTCCATATCATCTAGGTTATTTAATTTTTGATATGCAATTATTGTCTTATAATCCTCTTTATTTCTGCAAGGTGGGTATTAATGTTCCCACTTCCACTTCTGATATTAGTAATTTGTATCTTCTTAGCACAGCTAAAGGCTGGCCAATTTTGATGACCTTTTCAAAGAACTAACTTTTGGTTTCATTGACTTTGCTGTTTTTCTTTTCTCTATTTTGTTTATCTCTGCTCTAATATTGATGTCTATTCCTCTGCTAGTTTTGGATGTGTTTTTCTTTTTCTAGTTCTTTAAGGTAAGTTAGGATATTTATTTAAGATCTTTCCTCTTTTTCAATACAGTCATTTCCAGCTACAAACCCCATCTGAACACTGCTTTTTCTGTATCTCAAATTTTGGAATGTAGTATATTTGTTTTCATTAGTCTTAGAGTGTTTTCTAATTTCCCTTGTGACTTCTTCTGTGACCCATTAGTTGTTTATATTATCTTCCACATACTTGTTTTCCAATTTATTATAGGTTTTAATTTATAAATTCATAAGATTTACAATCAGCGTATTATGCATTCATCTTTTAAATTTTATGAGATGTTACAAAAAATAAAATAATGCTGTATTTTATATTTAATCTATGCAGTCCTTTACTAATATTTTTCATTTCTTTGAATGGCTCTGAGTTACTATCTAGTGCCCCTTCAGCTCGAAGTACTCTCTTTAGCATGTTTTATATGGTAGGTCTGTAAAGAACAGAATCTTTTATCTGGAGAGGTACTACTTTATCCTTCATTGTAAAAGGATAACTTTGCCAGGTACAGAATTCTTGGCCTTCTTTCCACATTCTAAAATACCTTTCTGCCTCCGTGGCCACTAATGAGCAAGTGGCTGTTAATCTTACTGATAATTTCTTCTACATGTTGTCATGTCTCTCTTGCTTTCAAGATTCTTGATCTTTTGACAGTTTGATTTTAATGTGTGCTGGTATGGATCTCTTTGAGTTTATATACTACTTGGAATTTGTTAAACTTCTTGGTTATTGGATTCATGTCTTTTTTCAGATTTGTTAAGTTTCAACATTATTTCTTCAAATACTCTTTTCTGTCCTCTTTTCTCTCTTCCAGGACTCCTGTTATTCACATTTGATATCTTTCATGGTATCTAACAGGTATTTTAGTCTCTGTTCATTTTTCTCCTCCTCAGACTGGATCATTTCAGCAACTGACCTAGCTTCAACTTCACTGATTGTTTCTTCTGCCTATTCTGCTGTCAAGCCTCTCTAGTGACTTTTCCAATTACTACTATATTATTGATTATTGTAATTTCAATTGATTCATTTTAAAATTACTACTGATCATATTATTCAACATCAGATTTTGTATTTGACGCCTTTTTATAATTTTTATCTCTTTATATTCTTTATTTAATGATATGTCATTCTCTGTGTTTCCTTTAGTTCTTTGCCCATGGTTTCTGTTAGCTCTTTGAGTACGTTGAAGACATTAATGTCCTTGTTCAGCAAGTCCGATGCCTGTGTTTCCTCAAGGACAGTTTCTTTTATGTCCCTGTGAATAAGACTTTCTTGTCGCTTTTTTTGCCTCACTTTTTTAACTGTTATAAACTGGATATCATAAATATTATAATATGGCAACTCTGGAAACTAGATTCTGCCCCAAGTTTTGTTATCATGACTTGTTGTGTAGTAGTGGTTTAGTGACTTTTCTAAATTGTTTATCACGTGTGGTCTGTGTAACATTTAATCTATTAGATTAGCGGTCACTCAGTAGTTTGACAGAACTTTCCTCAAATGCCTGGAGAAAAAAAAAAGAAAGAGAAAATACTCTCCCTAAAATAGACTCTGTTTTAGTCTTCACTTCCTGTTTGGTCTGGGTATAAATATGACTATCAGCAAGCGGTGAAAGCTTAGAATCTTCTCAGGACTTTTCTGAACATGGATCGTGCTCTGGGTATGTATATAACCTTATAGAGTCCCTAGAATATGTAGGATCCTTTCCGAGTCCTTATTCTCCAAGTTTTCTCACTCTCTAGCTTTCCCTTCCAGGCTTTCATTGTGTCTATTTGTCCCAACTGCAATCTTTCTCCAGACAGCAGAGGCTTGTTCATTTATTTTCAATGCTTTCAAGAAATCATTCTCCGCACAGCCACTTTTTCACCTGGAGAGACTTCTGAATTACATGAACCATAGGCAAGCCCCTAGATAGGTCAAAACGAATACCATTTCTTAAGAAGTAGGTCTATTCTGTTCCCTCCAAAGCTAGGAACCCACACAAGGAATGCAGGCTGCAGTCTTTGAAGACCATTCCTGACTTGGGAGCAAAGAGAGAGAATTAAGTTAAAATGCCATTAAGCTATCCAACTGAGTTTCAGTTGCCTTTTTAATTTAAGCATTGTCTTGGTTTAAGCTTTTGTTTGGAAAACCTTTTTTTTTTAACCAGATTTCCGATAAACTGGACTCTGACAGGCTTTTTTCCCCAGTTTTCCTAAGGATGGGTATGTCCCTGGAGTTTCTTACTCTGTCATTTTACTAACATATATGCATAATTTTTAATGGAAATAGACATATCAACATTTTGGTAAATGTGACATGATTTTCCTATTATGGCCTCAAAGTGAGATGCTTTGTTAAAACTTTGTATAATACATGGACCCTTGGTATATGACATAAATATGTGCATATATTTCATACATAAGGAATATGGAAAATTCATAAATGATAGATGCTCATGAATTACATCAAGGAATTTAGGAGCTAATGAATGCATATTTGTACCATTTTGAATGTGACCAGCTACAATGCTCATCCTCTTCCTATTATTATAGAAAACATTATTACATATATCACTAGCCTGATCCAATACAGCATATTGCTGGAGTATGTAGAGGACCTTGTTTTACTATTTTAAACTTAATGAGCACTGTGGACTCTAATAATATTTAGTCTTCAAGGCTCAATTCAAATATTTCATTCCTAGATGCTCTGGCTAATGTGTTTACCCCCGAGACCAGTCCTTTTTAAAACACAATGTTGAATATCATTGGTTGAAAAATAACAGTGTATTATGCCTTATTTAGAATAACCACTCCCTTCACATACCCTTAGGGAGGTTTCTCATGATAGCAAGAAAGGGAATACTTGTCAAACTCCATGGTTACAGCAACATCTAATCTCCCCAAATCACTGTGTCTGCTGAATTGTAACTGACAAGGGATATTACTTCAGGTGTAAAAGAAAATTACGGTAAGCACAAAATGCTACTGGGCTTACTCATGTGAATATCTAATGCCAGGAACAGTATGTTGAGCAAAATGCAACAAGTTATCAATCAGACGTTATTAAAAATGGAACTCCTTTAGATGGAATTTTATAAGGATTTTTTTCTCCACTGTAGTAGAAAAATAATTGTTAATCATACAATCACATTTTTTGACAGTTTTGAACAGAGTGAATCTGGTTAAAAAGTGACACTGGAGGATATAACATATCAGATACAAATCAATTATTCAATTCTCACAGTTTAGGAAAGGTAAATGTATCATATATTATGTAATTTTCCTCATGCTACATTCTGTAAGCAAACTATGTTTGAGCCATCTTTGCAATTTTGCATATAGCATTTTGCAGTCAGTAATGACTTACCTTGAGGCAGTCTATTTTGCCCTAGAATCACTTCCCTAATCCAACAGTTGTCTATAGAGAAGCCACGGGTTTTTAAACCATGAAATTCTGAAAAAAATACTGTTTTATCATTGGACTTATTTTAAATGCTCAGAGGAAATTACAACATATGGGCTAGAAAACCATTACTAATATGGTATAGGAAAGTACTCCTTAATTATAGTGACTGAGAATGACCTGACTTTGATATGACTAAAAGCTTTACAGTGAGATTAATTTGTAATATCATTTAATCAGCTGCATATTAACAGATAATTTTGAGATTTAAGGATTCAAGTAAAAGTAATTATAATTTACAAATTTTTACTACTTGTAAAATTTGACCTGAGATTCTCTATGTAATCCCTGAAGTTTTGAGTAAAATGTAAAAAGTCTGCAATGGATTAAGAATTACAAGTCAGGTTCTGCCTAGGGATAGGCAGTGAACAAATGATTATCTTCATCTATTGCTTTTCCATAAATGTCATTCCATAACTGAATTTATTCATCTAAGTACACAAACTAGGAAAATTAATGTTATTTTTAGTAACAGATTTGGGAGTATGATTAAAACTTAAAAGTATTATTGTAATTTTCACTGAATATTATGTTTTGAAAAGATAGCATTCATCCTGCTAGCACACACATTGCCCTGGGATACAACTTGATAAACCTGCCTCAGGAGGTTTTTATATTTCCCATTCTTCATTGAAATGCATAGATTTAAAGAAGTAAAGTCAGTGGATGTATACCTGTTTCCTGTTTGAGGCTATATAGCTGGAACTCCCAATGAAATCAATTCTCCATGGTCTATTATTCAAATCTTAATGATAATTAGATAATAAAACTTAGAAAAAACACCTACTGAGCTGACTGAAGAACTGCTTTTCTAAACCCATAATTTGCGTTAACTCCGCAGAATATAAAACTCCATGTTTGAGAATTTGAAAGCCTTGTTATGAACTTTTATTTATGTTTGGCTTTCAGCTTCCATTATTTCTCTAAGTCAGATAAAATTTACACTCTAATTTACAAGGTTGTGAGGAAGAAGTACCATAATGTATATGAAAGTGCCTTATAAACTAAAACAGGCTACAAAACATAATAGTAAATTACACTCTATATTTGTTACCAAGAAAGCTTCCTTGAATCATTCACTAATCCTAGGATAACCTATTATCTGGATTCAAGTAATGAGGCTTTGATGGGAAGCTGGTTCCATAAAACACAAAAGGAAAACGGATATAGTGGGTTAAGTTTGCTGTTATTCATAAATCAGGATTCCCGGATGATATCTAAAGTTTCAGGAATAACTCCTAGTTGTGGTATGTTTCTTTCATTGTCTGATGCCTTTGAAGCACATTGATTTAGTGCATGTTTACTTTAGATTTAGATCTCAAAAAGCAGCTGTATTCCTTGGTTAGGCATCCAAATTGTAGGTACCATTCATCCAGTTCCCTGTCCTATACACCTTTATCTAGTTACGATGAATAAGAACAAAACACTATTCGTAACAGTGCAAGTACTTTATAACTGAAGCTGCAGTAAGTTTAATTTTCAGTACATGACATATTTTCATGCATTTGCTTTATCCCTGTACAATACTAAGAATCTTTAACATACATTTTGTAGGTTTTCTTTACTAACATTGTATTCCTTTACTAATGAGTAAACAGTTCTAAAACATGAATTCATAATTACAATGTCATTTATTTCAATCCTGTGGCACACACTATGATAGGCTTGAAAAAAAAAACACTTTGATATTTCCTCTGTAGATTACTACATGTTACCATTCATTTCTATAAATTAAATTTACCAGGAAAACCCACAGTTTAAAAAACATACACAAGAATAAGCTAGTGATCACAATCAACAAATGAATGAATTCAAAATAGTATAAAGTCAGGAACAGTTTATCTTCATGGTAAACATTCACTTTATGCAAATCCCACTTGGCTTCATTTAATTAA
Source organism: Cebus imitator (assembly GCF_001604975.1). Taxonomy (NCBI): domain Eukaryota; kingdom Metazoa; phylum Chordata; class Mammalia; order Primates; family Cebidae; genus Cebus; species Cebus imitator. The sequence goes on along the minus strand of NW_016108105.1, from coordinate 28,819 downwards.
AAAGCTGAAAAAGAAAGAAAATTATTATGTGCTGAACATTAAAAAAATATGCTTTTTATTCCATTCTAAATTAGTACATGTAAATATAACATTAAAATGTCATAATTGTATTAATTCAACTAATTGTAATTGTTACATCAGGGCAATTTTTCTAAAGTAGTACCTTTAACCAGATCAGGCTTAGGGTGGGAATAGGGTCAGGGGTGAGAGAAGATGCTGAAAACTTGAATTTGTGGTTTCAATTTACATAAACATTCCTCTCACTGCTGCCTAGAGCAATAGTTAAATCAGCATTTAAAATGGTAATGTAGGGGAAATAGAAGGGAATGGACTGAAACAAATGTGTGAAGTGGGTCATTTGACTGTCCTAAACATATTTTTTCTCATTAAATGTAAAATTTACTTACATAAAATAATTATTAATCACTTGGTCTTTGTTAATGTAATTTACAATCTCATTATATCAAACAACCAAAACGAGTATACATAAATAATAAAACTTCTGATGAAACATCAGCAGAGATAATTGAAAATTAAAAAAAGAGATAGCTATTAGTTTTTTAAACTTCCCTAAGCAAAGCTTTATGAAACAAAATTTAATTTTGTAAGATGGTGAATCAATTTAAATAACATTTATGAAACTTTTGTTTATATCTGTACCTTTCTGCTGACATGTGTCATGTTCTTTTTGAGTCTTGACAACACAAGACAACTTTGCAAGGCAACCAGAGACAAACCAATTTCATTTAAAAAAGTTACAATATAAATATAAGGCAAAAATGCAATTAATAGTTCCTGTAGTGTTTTAAAAAAAAAACAAAAGAAAACATGTAGCTGGAAAAATGTCCAAACTAGGTAAGTTTTATATCTGGATGTTTAAATTATAATATCCTAGGCATAAATTGTTTTGTCTTTCTGAACCTCGGTTTCCTCATTAGTGAAAAGAACGTTTGTTTTGGATGACTCCCAAGTTCTTTTCAGTGCTAATATTTTATGATTCTGGTGATACTATGTGCAAGAATAAATATATATTTTAAAATATAACATATTTTATAAAATATAAAATATTTATATATAATATATATTTAAATTATATAATATACAGTGTATATTATATAACATCAATTAAAATGTACAGGAAGTCACAGTACAGTACAGAATAATTACTCTTGTTATTCGATTTCTGAGAAATTGTTAAATAAGAAGATAAAAATTATGTGATGATATCAGGATGCAATCAGACATTGCTTTTACTTAAAAAAAAAAAAAAAAGTAATGAATAAAGTGTACTATAAGGATGACCATCTCCATGAAGAAGAATGTCAGCAATAAACCTCATCAGGGCATTAAACTGTAGTTGTGGTTCCATCTACACGATCATTAAAAACACTGCTGGTAAAGCAGATAGATGTGTCAGTTGTAGATAAACTTGCTCTGAAGATGAAGCTAACTGAAGAATGAGGGTTAATACAAAAAGAAATCTAATCATAAACTGAAACTTAAAACTACGGATTTGTAGCTTTTCATTGTTTTGTTTTTAATGGATTGATCTGCAAATTTTAAGTTACGGAGCACTAATCTTTATTATTATTAAAAATAATACCCCTATAAAAGCAAAAGTACTAATTTGATGCATAATTGTAATTGTGTATCTTCTAACTTTTTAGGAGTTCTATATTTAGGTACATTAAAACTAAAAGGATCTTTGTGAGTACGTTCTTAATCTGCAGTTATTATGGTACTGTTTTTCTCTTTTTATGGTTTTCAAAACTGAAATAGTAATTTTCTTGAAAGCTGTTATAACAATCACTTGTCTGTCATGAAATGACAAATACATATTTAATCTGAAACTGATACTAATTGTCCAACAATAAAGGATACATCTAACAGGCAGAACAATTCCTATGCTTTTATTTTCAAAACTGTCATTTTCATTTTAAAAAGTTACAAATTTTTTTATTTGTTCAAGACACTAGAAACACTTGAAGCACAAAAATATTTTGCTGGTTAAAATGTTTCTGAGAAAAGTATGAACTGTTATTCTCTATTCAATCAGTATTTCAGATTTCACTTTTACTTTCATTATATAAATAGTAAATGTCCAAGGTACGTTCTAGTATGTTTTGTACTGATATTTTCACTCAAGGAATTAAGTCTCTTATTTCTAATGAATAGGATCTGACATGCAGTTTTTCCCTTTTCACATTCATCTAATAATTTGGATGCATAATCTAATAGTATAACTAACAGTTCTTATAGATTAATGGTTCAATAGTGCTTATTGTTTTTTTCTAATAATGCTTATAACAAAAATGTGTAATTGCCTTTGTATCATACAAAGAAAACTGTCAAGAATACTGAAAACTGAATTTGCTACCCTTAATTGTGCTTTGCAGTTATGTGGTCTGCTTCCACAATGAGTAAGAAGCAGCCTTGGGTACCATCTTCAGCTTCTGTGTGGACTCTGCTCCATTCTGCCATAAATGAATTGCACTGTAGTTATTAATAGTGATGGTATGCATATGCAAAGCACTGATTGCTGTGACTGGCTTATTCTGAAGTGAATATATGCATGGTCAAGTGTAAGTCAGGTAGTAATACAAGATGGAAGCTAATTGGCAACAGTAGCAAATTGTACACGGGGATAAGACAGAAGGCTAGGACTAGCACAAATGTGCCCCGAGACCTCCCACTTCCTCTAATCTAAGGGAAATAACCATTCCCTTCTAGTCCATGTCACTTTATTGTTGCTTAAAGTCCATCAGGGATGCAGAGGGACTCTACACAAAAACAATCATGATTTAGAGTAAAATGCTGTCTTTGATTTTCTGAGGAGAAATAATCCATAGGTTCATTAGCAAGTTTATTATTTGAAATTCAGAATGTTTTACTAGAGAAACATGAATCAAAGTGTTTGCTATTTTCTCAAACTAAAGGCCCCCAAATGTCTGTTTCAATCACCATTTCACAACTATTGTGTACTAGAATACCGTGCATAGAAGCATGTTGCAAAAAACGGAATGAATGAAAGTCATGGTCGTTATGTTTCTTTTAGCTAAAGGAGAGAAAGACCTGGGTATGATTAAGCACAATATAGTGACAGATCTGATATGATAACAAGTTCCTGGCGTTAGGAGAATTGAAAAACAAACAAGATGAAGGGACCGCAGCCTAGAATAAAGTTGGATGAAGAAAGGTATCCAAGTATGAGAACACATTTAGTGCTGTATTCAGCATGGCTAAACCAGGCATTAGCACATTTTCTGTAAAAAGCCAGAAGGTAAATATTTTAAACTTTGTGGGCCATGGGTCTTTGTTGAAAACATTCAACTGAACTGTTGTAGTGCAAAAGCAGTCATAGACAATACATAAAAACAAGTCTGGCTGCGTTTAAATGAAACGTTATTCATAGGCACTGAAATTTGAATTTCATAATTTTCATTTCACAAGATATTCTTTGTTGACTTCCCACCCCTCAGTGATTTACAACTGTAAAAGCCATTCTCAGTTTGGAGGATACACTTAAACAGGCAGCAGTTACTGAGTTTTGTATTAAACCATAGGATATACTGAAGGCTGTACCATAAAAAGCTAGATGGCACAAAACTTAAAACAGTTGTGGCAATTCATACAATGATACTACTATACAGCTAATAAAATCATATATGTTGTAGAATGTAGTTAATTGCATTGAAATATGCTGATGAGGTATAAAACAAAAACAAGCAGCTTATAAAATACATATTGCATCATTCCCGAGGTTCAAATTTTATACAGGCTAAACTGATGACATTTGATGACCTGGATGTTGGACTTTATTAATATATTTTATTTTCTTCATTTTGCTAATCTGTATCTTCTAGAAGGAACATGTATTAACTTTCCCCTCCCTTTTTATTAGATATTAGTGGATTTTAATGAAGAAGCAACATAATCAGTACCTATCTTAAAATAATTCTGACATTACTTTACAATAAGTGATGAATTATGGGGTATAATGACTAGATATTGGGAGATAATTTAAGAGGCTAGTTAATAGTCAGAAAAAGACACAATGTAATTAAGACAGCAATTGTGGGAAGAGAAAAGTAATGTAGAGCAAATAACAAAAGAGGATGAACATGTGGGATGAGGACAAAATGACTCCAAGATTTTCATCTTGTATGACTATGAGAATGACAGTGTCTTAGGGAAAATGGGGAAAAGGAGTGGAGAAAGATTCAAAGGCAGATGATACTGATTTTGAATGTATTGAGGTGAACTGCTAATGTGGTATTCAGATCTGGTTCTGGATCTCAGGAGAAGGGTCAGGACTTGTTATGTGTATTTGAGACTGAGAAATCATCTAAAAGAAAAAACGAGGGTGTAAGAATGCCATATTACAAAATCCGGGGTATAAAGTTTCCAGCAGGGGCTTGTCAAATAAAGCGCTAGAAGGGTCACCTGAAGAAAACTTTGGATTTGGTCACTGGTTGTTACTGGAGACAGAGGATATATCAAAAGCTTGTTTGTTCCTTTTCCCTTCCTGTGAAATAACTGAACAGGTACCAAATAATGGCTTGCTGTTTGCTTTGGTTTTTTGTTTATCTTGAATTAATTACTCCATCTGTTTCTCATATTTGGAAAAACCAGAATGTACATAGTGTTCCTGAACAAATGTATTCTGTCCAACTGGGAGTTTGGTTAACTTCTCTGAGATCCTCGGCTCGATAGACTTCTTGGGCACTGCTCTTCCTGTTCTCAAACTGGGGAGGAAGTCAGGGAGACCCAGTGGCTACATAATGGCATCTGTCTTGGGGAAATCACTTAGGTGGCTAAGGGCCAGCTCCTCAGATTTCATCTGGCATCCAAAAAAGGTGCAGAAGGGAAAAAAGGCCTGGGTTGTTCAGTAAGCAGATAGGCCAGTGGCTGAATGTTCATTCCTGTTCCATTGACCTTGCGTATAGTACAACTCACTGAGTCATTCTTTTTAATCCTTACTCTACATTCACACATGTTCTATGGGAATGCTAGAGAGAAGTACATTGTGGCCCTTAGCCAGACCATTTTCGCAAAAGTCCTGGGGCTCTCTTCTCTGTAATAGAAGATTACTAAACCCAGAAACGTCTAAGTCTGAAACAAGTGGTCTTCCAGAAAGGCCTGAAGAAATCTAGGCCTGTATTGACAGGAGGAAAATATCTTTCGGAATGGAAGCTTTCTTTATCTGTCATTTCATGGGGCAATCGCTGTCCGATCTCCTAGTGCTGAGGCCAGTTCTCTACACAGCCTGCACAGAGAGACCTAATCATAGTATTAACCACATGTAACAATTAGGAATCACCAGAAGCACGGATAGTCAGTCGGAGGTGGCGGGGG
>NW_016108105.1:0-23449 GCF_001604975.1 Cebus imitator | reverse complement strand
GGGGGGAGAGGGGGGGCGGAAAGAACAACAAAACTAGAATGTAGGGGATAAGCAACAGGTGAAGGGCAACTTCAGAACTCGGCTGGAACACAGGAGCTTCCCACTCCTTCCCTACTTTCAGTGGGGTGCTGAATGGTGTGGAGTTTCTGCCAGAGTTAAGAAAGTTGTATTGTCTCTAGGGCTGCTTTTGAGGTGTGTGTTAGCCTAGACCCTGTGGTCTCTGGGCTTGAAGGGGTGGAATGTGCAGTGCAGAATCAAAAAACTGAATTGTGAATTTTCTGCAAAAACATATAGAAGTACCTACTATTTCTGAATTTAACAAATGCTGATTTTAAAAAAAATTTTCAGTAAGTTAAGTGTTTGGCAGACTTGTACTTTTTATTAACTTTGAATATTAAGGCTTATATTATTTGTTAATGGGGAAAAAAGGTTTGGCTATACTCTTCCTAAGCAGAATTAAATACACTTGTTGACTGCTTTTTTTCCCTAAGTGATAATAAACAGAAGTTAAGAAAATATACTTTGTTTGGGGTGGAAGGATGGCATCTGTCAAACGATTAACTCCACGTGTCAGTCTTTTGGTAGAAATTTAAGTCTGAGGACTTTTCCCTGTAGCAGATAAATATAATAATGTAGAACTGGAATACAGAATCCCACAGTTAAGTTATGTTACATTTGTAAAACAGTAATTTACTATAACTTGTCTTACTCATGAGATAAATGTTATAGTCTTTATATTTGAAAAAATGAGGAAAACTGAGGCTCAGAGAAGATTAAAAGACTTGCCTGAGGTTATAGAGTTTTTAAGTGCCATGGTCCAAATCACATCTTCTCACTCAAAGTCCAGATCACTTTCCAATACACCACAATGAAATACAACAATATGGAAAAAATAATCCTTAAGATTGAATTTCCATTTGTACAATATTATTACAAGATTTAGCACTACATTCTTTATCTAGGTTAGATAGGGGATAGACAATGGTGCCTTTACAGAAAGTCAGGTTTTCTCTGAATCATCTCTAAATCCTTTGACCTTTTATAAGTCATTCTACAAAGCTAGGACTCAGCATGAGAAAGGTTAATGCCAGTGAAATTCTCATCAATGATATGTACTATGGGCTGATCATCACACCATTTATATAATATTTTTCTATTTGTACAGCTTAAGGTTAAGATGTACAAATGAATGCAATATTGCTATATGCTCTACATGCTGGAATTTTTGCCTTGCTGTGCTTGTTCACCATAATACTTACCTCAAAATTGATATGAATGCCTTTCATTTTTAGCTGTTATTCTGTATGTTTCCTTATTGAATATCCTTCCATTTTTGTTGTTCGTCTCAAGATACCCAAGGACGGTAGGAAGTATCAGTTTCTTTTTAAGATAATGGAAGACACGTTGTGTCCACTATAAGCCTAATTTATATATTATTTTTCACTCGATATCACACAGCTCAGAATTGGGACTGCAATACCTCTTTTTTAAAAACAATTTTTTTGTAGAGACAGGGTCTCACTCTCCTGCACAGGCTGGAGTGCAGTGGCACAATCACAGCTCACTTTCAGCCTTGAACTCCTGAGTTCAAGTGATCTTTCTGCCACAGCTTCCCCAGTAGCTGGAACTACAGGTGTGTGCCACCATGACAGGCTACATTTTTAAATTATTTGTAGAAACATCATCTTGCTATGTTACTCAGACTGGTCTCAAATTATTGGCCTCTAGCAATCCTCCTGCCTCAGCCTCCCAAAATGCTAGGTATGAGGCCTGAGGTACTATGCCCAGCCACAATAGTTATCTTTCTTTAGCGCTCAAGTTTGAAAAATAACTTTTTCCACACATCTTCAGTTGTGAAGAACAATCTGACAACTCCAGGGGGTGTCATTCACTATGAACTGCATCTTCTGGAGCTGTGGCAAGCCAGTCATCTTCATCCTATTTCTATTTTAATGGTTCCATTTGCATTTAATGGAAGTAGACAAGGAATAGTTTTGAAGTAAACAGATTCAACTAACAAGTATAAGATGAGCACCTACTATGTGCATAGCACTTTGGAGACATATAAAAGGTATTTATCAAAGACATAAATACCTTGTAATAGTCTAGAAGAAAAAAAGACATATGAAACAACTGCACATGAGTAATTAATGAAAAACATAATGCGGTAAAGTACTACTGAATAATCAATTGCTAAAGTGGCTAGTCTAGGTGAAGAGAGAGGTAAAAGTGAGTACTTTACTGAGAACCTACTACATTTCAGGGGCTACAAATTGATTATAACTTATCTTCATAAAATTCTGAGGTATGTTTTATCATATCAAGTTTTCAAATTAAGAAACATGCTTAACCAAGTTAAATATATTGGCAAAAGATAAGAGAAGTAACTAGAGTTGTGGAAAAACGAGACTCAGAAGTAACTAACTTTAAGCCGCAAAGTTAGTTGAGAAGAACCAAGATGCTAACCTAGGTTTGTTTAAATGCAGAGCTAGAGCTCTAGCGAATACACAGAATTAACCCCCAAACTTGAACTTGGGTCTTCTCCTAATTACTGTTATTTTTTCATTATTTCATACTACTTGCCGAAGACACAGTCTAATGAACTTCAGTTAGGAAGCAAAGTGATAGAATTACTAGAAATGTCTGTTGTTATTTTCCTACAAAAGCTGAGACTTGATGTGCCTTAGATGTTTTTATACACATCTTCTAAAGAAAACTTTTGTGAGTAGAGTGGCAGTGAAAAACACTGATAAGGTAGTTACCCATAGAGGAAGAATATCATGTTCCTGCTAGCACTTTCCTCTCCTTAGAAAATGGCGCTAGCGGCCAGGCGCGGTGGCTCACGCCTGTAATCCCAGCACTTTGGGAGGTGGAGGCGGGCGGATCACAAGGTCAAGAGATCGAGACCATCCTGGCCAATATGGTGAAACCCCGTCTCTAATTAAAAATACAAAATAAATTAGCTGGGTGTGGTGGCGCACACCTGTAGTTCCAGCTACTCAGGAGGCTGAGGCAGCAGAATTGCTTGAATCCGGGAAGCGGAGGTTGCAGTGAGCCAAGGTCGCGCTACTGCACTCCAGCCTGGTGCCTGGTGACAGAGTGAGACTCTGTCTCAGGGGGAAAAAAAAAAAAAAACGGGGCTAGCACTAAAGTTAATGTTTATGTAATATATAAATTCAGTGCTACTACTGAAATAATATTTCCTCTTTTCTGAACTATGGCTCAGATGGTAATTAGATCAAATTCATAATAACCCTGCTATTTCACTGACTATTTCAAGAGACTCAGGAGCCCCATTAAACTCATCAAAAGGATCAGGGAAAATCTTTTTTCATTCAACTGAATCATGCAAATATAAGATAAAGCTACTTAATCTTTAGCACAAAGAAAAACTTTGTAGCAAAACAAAATAAAAAATAAAATAATAAAATTAATTCTGATATAAATATTTAATGAATTTAAATATTTATATCAGAATTAATGATAATTAGCATCAAACATTTACTGCAATGTAATAAGTGATTTATAAGCATTCTCTCATGTAATCTTTGTAACAGTTGAATGACATATGAAAAATCATCTCCATTTATAAATGAGAAAACTTAGGTTTTCAAAAGTTGAGTAACTTGCCCAAGGTCACACAGGTAGTTACAAGCAGACTGTGGATTCCAGTAAGGGAAGTCTGCTTATTAAATTTAAAAGACAATATGAGATAATTTAGTAATGGCATGAAACAGATTCATACTGTAGAGTATATTATTAACAGTCAACCTTATAGAAGATTTAAGAATATTGGAAAAATACTTAAAGTCAATTTTTATACCTTTAGCAAGTACATATATCAACAAAGAAAATAAAAATTTTGAAAACAAGATGAAGTTCTGAAAATATATGACAAAGGGCATAGATGTTCAAGGTTTTGTGAGGTTTAAGATTAAAAATGAATAAACACAACAGGATCACTTGATGTAGAAGAAATTAAGGGTTGTATTTTAAATAAAATTCAAAATTGTGAGGAGAGAATGTAAAAAAATTAAACATAATTATCGATACAGTCCTGTGTATCAATGGTACAACAGTTTATAATTCACAAAAATTCAAAATGAAGACATCGAGGGCCAAAAGGTGGTGGCATAACACCCAAGCAAGTCTGCTGGCACTGAAGCCTAAAGCCCATTAGTAAAGGTGATCTTCTTACAAAATAAAATGGTAGAAGGTGTTATGTTCAATGTGCATTTTCACTAAAGGATAACTCAAGAGTCTTATCCCAAGTACAGATATGATCTAAAGTAGAAGTAGGAAGCTTCCCAAGAGCTATGTACTGAAGAATGTACATCTGTACTTGCAGCTGATCTCTGCAACATGTATTCATGTTAAGATTGGGAAAGTCAAGGATACGGTCTTGGTTGAGAAACAATTTTTTTTCCTCTTGTCAGCCTACTTCAGTGCATTTCTGTCTTACATGGCTGAAGTAGTTCAGCTCTTGGTCCTTAGAGTTTATGACTGACTATTGTACAGCCTTATGTTCTTAGAAAATGGATATCTACAGATGTCTTAGCAGAAGTACTCAAGGTCAGGAAATACCTTCTAGAATATGTTTTGGGGTTTTCCTCCTCCTAGAATGATTCTTTCCTGCATCTCATTCTTTCATTTTCTAGACACTGCCTGTAGGTGATTTGAGCAGTTTTTAAAACATGTCATATAATGCTGGTTCCACAGGTAAATCGTTCCAGGAATACAAAAGTATTCTTTAACAATGTGGTGCTATGTTCATCACAGGATAATTCAATGGGGAAAGGCCTTTCTCTTCTCCGTCAGCATCTCACCTTTCAACTAGTCTCAGAATTATTTCTTCTTCTCCTTCATTTGTTCCCTCTTTGACACTTGCTTTTGCCATCACTGTTGGTCTTTCTTTAACTAATTGAATATATACGTATATTTGCTTTTTCTGTACTGTCAGGTTTTGGGAATTTAGCTCAGGATGTGTCCAAATCTCTGGTATATACTCTCTGCAGTCTTTTAGGAACACTTGCTCTTGATATTTCTCAGACAATTATCCTAATCATTCACAAGTGAGTTGTTAAAATAACTGAGAAGACAACAAAACTTACTTAAAAGGAAAATAATGCAATGGAATTTAAAAAAACCCAAAGTAAAATATATTATTACTAACTTAACTTTAGCATATATATAGGTCCTAGACTAACAAAAGGGATTAAAACTTTTTGTTATTGTTGTTCATAAACCTCCCCTTTAAACTGTATTTTATTGGTTTAGAAGGATACTGTAGATGTCATGAAGGGAACAATTACACTATATAAACTTGACGGAGCGAAAGAATTCAAGTGGGTTATGCATGCCATAAGGATTTATGAAAGCCTGCTTTACAATTTACCAGCATATCCACAGAATGTAGAAAAATGGATAAATGACAGTTCTCAAAAGGGCTGAAGGGACATATTAGAAAGCTTTAATGTGATATGGGAAGATATAATTAGAGGGATTATTTAAATTGGACAGAATAGCTGGATAATTAAGTCATGAAATTAAGAAAGAACAAATCTGAGAAATGATCTGAGGATAGATAAAGAGCAGATTATAAAAATATTAGAAAAAATATAAAAAGGGAATCACATCTATGTAAACTACAGCAGCTTTCATTAGTAAAGAATAATAAATATTTAAATTTTTATGTAATAAGTAGATTTTGTCACTGTCCGTTTTCTGTGTATTTCCTTTTGTTTCATGGCATATATTTGTACCAAGTTCAAGAGAAAGGAAGCTATTATCTTGGTGCTGAATATCTAATTAGTCAACATTTTTCTTAGAGGCTTCGGCTATCAGATTTTTGAAGTGACTGTACATTTGACTTTGTGTTGTTTTCAACTTTGATTCTGGGACAATTTTCTACTTCTGAGAATACACGAATCAGATTACGCAAAATATGGCACAGGAGAGACAAGTGAGCTAAGAATCTGATTTTTCTGCTTCTGTCTTTAAATAGATATACTCTTTAGGTCTCATCTGTAAAATGAATTTCAATGATATGATCTCCATGACCCTTTCCAGGACTAAAATTATTAAACACTAAGATGTTTTGAAAAAAAAAAATCCCAAAATCTCATCTGGAAAAATAATTATTAGTTTTGCAAATGTCTAGAATTTGAATTAGAGAATTATCCTAAAATTCACCCAAACTGGTTAAGAATATTTCCTTTTCAGTGTATATCTTTCTTTTCATAATTAATTATACAGAAAGTGTATTTATGAACATTTAATGGATTTTAAGCCAGAAACATGTTCATTATTGACCAGTACATATTAAGGCTATCACACCATAGCAGCATACTCAGAATCCTCAAAAGATGCCATGAACACATTTCTCTCCCCAATTCTCTGTACACATATTATTACTTTCTTTCCATGAAATACCCTCAGCCCTTCTTTTCTCCTTTGTCTAAATGCTTTGTCAAATTTTAGCCTAATTCAAGCCACCTTCTGGAGTCGTCCTTTCTCACTCAAACCCACAGTGATCTTTCCTACCTGTGAAATATCTCCATAAAACAGATCTGCCATTTAGCTTTTGATACTTTATGTTGTTATTCAAAAGTACTTCATAGCAAGCATCACGGCATGTCTATAAAGCATATGTTTAATAACTCAAATTGAAAACTGAGGCAATTGTGAAATCCTTTATCACTTCCCTAAGACTGACTCATAAAACGATTATATCAAAATGTACCTGGGTAACTATTCACCTGATTTTAAAACCCACACTCAGAGATTCTGATTGAGTTGCATATGGTGTAGGACTTAGAAGCCACAGAGTTGCTGAAAACCATCTCTTATAATCAATAATCTATTGGCCGTGCATGGGGGTTTGTGCTTGTAATCTCAGCTACTCAGGAAGCTGACGCAGGAAAATTGCGTGAACCTGGGAGATAGAGGCTGGAATGAGCAGAGATCACGCCACTGCACTCCAGCCTGGGTGAGAAGGCAAGACTCCCTCAAAAAAAAAAAAAAAAAAAAAAAACTGGCACATCTTTTATTCCAAACACATGAGCCGAATTAAATACTACTCTGTTCACATATTTGCTGGGTTTATATTTTATAGGTGTTTGTCATTGTATTTGACTTCTTTTGGATGTGCCTAAGAAACAGGTAATTAATTTACATTCAGTGGGCTCTTTGAATAGCTCCAACACAAGGTGGTGAAGGAGATACCTTCAAGGAGTCCAGAGGGTGGACTGGCCTGGCAGTTCTAAAACCAGACACCTCCTCCTGGGGAGTAAAAAACCTAGCCAATCATTCTCTTCCTCTTAGACAAGAAAATTCACAAAATCATGTTGAGAGAGTGAGACCAGTAGCATGGGTAGGAGCCAAAGAGACAGGGAAGGGTCCAATTAGCTGAAGAGAACAGTACAAGGAAATTATTCAGTAATAATAGTGGAAGAACTGTAGCAAGGTATTAATCATTGAGTTATCTCTGAAACAATGGATTTCTGTTGCTGAATGACCTATTTTCTGAACTTTTCCAACATCTGTGAGATCTAGCTGCGTGGCAACTAGGTTTTTAATTGTCTTCCTTGCTTCTCCATATATCTTTCCTATCAACCTCCTATTATCTAAAATAGACTGATTGCCTTTTGGCTACTTGAATCTAAAATTGCCTGACAGGGCAGCCAAACTCTGTTTAGCTTCTTTAGGTGAATCTGGTAAACCCACACAATAGCACAGCAAATGACAGAGCACTCTGAAGAGCTGTTACAGCAGCCAGAGGCCTGCCTGCCATTTCTCTACACTGCATGCCACACTGTTTAGCACACCTGGTTTCCCAAGCTGCTTTGAGAGGCTCTCTTCTGATTCTATTTCTTGGCAACTCCTTCTTACTGGTTTTCATTTTAACTATGTCAAATTTAATATTCACAAACCACTCTAAGGCATAATTTACATCTCTGACTTCTTACAAGAGTTTCATCTATATTTCTAGCCTCATGAGGTCTGCTAAAGGCAAATCTATCTCATGTTAGGCTGGTGGGGAGTTGACAGGAGTGTGGGACTGGTTACATAATAAGAGTGCTCAAATGCCACATTCACACAGAAATAAAATTAGAGGCAGGTACTCTGGTTCAGATGCATTTACTATTCAGATCTATGCGACCAAGGATATGTATTTTGAAATATGTATCCTTGGTGGCATAGATCTGAATAGTAATTCTTCCCAGGTAATTTCTATGTCCAACCTTGGTTAAAAACAACAAAAACCCAGAGCACTGGAGACTTATTATACTAAATGACTATTACTTGGAAAAAAAGTACAAACTTGAAAACTCTTCATATTGTAACAAAAAATAGTGCTGTCAAATGTAACATTATAAAAAACTAGTAAAACTTACTTTTTTCCACTTTTCCTAGTCATTATATTGCTGAGTCAGATAGGGAATGATATTCTGGTATCATTGCATGCTCTGATATACAAGAAAAGTTAGAATTTGCCTTTTACCCCTGTCAACTAAAAAGAACTTAAGAATCTCACAATATAACTTACTATACAGTTTATCATTTTATAAAAAGAGATACAACATTTCCTTTGATATTTTAAGTGCTATAGATAAAAATGTTTTAATTTTTAAGTGTTTTCACATCCTAGATAATTTTTATTTTTCTTAATTTACAGCTTCCAGTATATAACATATGTTAAACTGAGTATCAATCATACAGAACCACAATTCTCCTTCCTAGAGCAGGGCAAAATTAAAAAAAAAAAACAAAAAAACTTCATCTTTATGGGGCATTATTTATTCTTGGATTTGATTCATTTATTTCACATCATCCAAACGAAAATTGGCCAGCTAACTAATGTCAAGAATAAAATGAAAAAACTGAAGACTCTGCTTGCCTCTCTCATAACTCTTGCTACCATCAGAACTGATACTTTTAAAAATTTACACTGCAGGCAGGGTGTCAGGTGATGTTCCTACAAGCTGAATCTGATACCCACAATTCTTCCATTCCTTTAGTATATTTATTTGTAATGGGTGTGGAAAGAAGAGAATTGGAAATGTGGCCATATATGAAAATAGAGAGATGGGGTTGAAGACTCTTATTCTTCTATTATCCCATAGTCAAATCTCACTTCTATGGGATTAGTTTTGTCCCTGATTAAGCTATATATTGTTGCTATGATCGGTGTAGAAACGTTCTAAAAATGTCCACTGTTCATAGGTGGAAGAAATGTAGGCTATAGGGAGCTTTTATTTTCTATCAACATAGCACTGGTTATACTACCTAAGCACAATCCTCAAAATCTCTGAAAAAGGAAATACAGAGCTTCTGCTTATTAGAGAAAGATGAGCTAAGCTAAAAGAAGGACTCCCAAGAGAAAACGAAGCAGTTATTTAAGAAAACTTAAGGGAGGAAAAAGCACACGAATGAATATAGGCCTAATTCATAAACCGTACAACTGTAATCTGGCACATCTAATGTAGTGTGCTTTAGTGAAAGTATGGTTTGAATTTTCAGTATCTTTTCATCTCCAATTATGACAATTTACTCGTTACAGTGATTTTAGTGACCAGAGATTATTCTATCATTTAATTTTTCCCTTTCATGTTGGCTCTTATTTTGCAAAGTGAAAATGTTGTAGAATTTAAAATGCAAAGTTTATCAGACAATGAACACTGGATTATATGACAAAACAATCTTGCAAATAAAGTCAAAATCATAATTAGACAAACTAAGAAAAAATTCTGAAGTCCTCAAAATGAGCTTAAACTTCATTTGTTATATGTACGTATGAAAATATGAGTGTCTAAAAAGAAACTGTACCTGTTGGGGAACAAAAACTATACCTTATATCTCCATGTTGTAGTTTACCATGCTGAACACATGGCAGGTGCTCAAAAACTTAACGGAATTTAAAAATCACACAGCAAGTAAGCTATTTGACATTAATCCTTAATTATATATTAACCACTAAAATTCTGTTCTATTAGGTTAAGAATAAAAACATTCATGTTAGTATAAAGATATTACCTATAAGGATAGCCGTGGTACTTGGAACGAAATATTGAAAGTAGAAAACTGAAGAAGAAGACCACCAGGCCCAATCCCACTAGGCAAATTACTAGAAACAGACAGAAAATACCATTAGTGTCTAAAAATATGCAAATGAAACCCCAATTGTTTATAGTTTTAAATGCATTCAATTATAGTATACTTACATTTAATACTTCATGCCACATACAGGTACAACAAACCAGATTATCCACAATACAATGTGTTCATTCTTCTCAATGAAAATGTACTATTTGGGGTATGAAAACAACAAAATTGACTGATCTAAGTCTTATGGAGGTTTTCTTCTCTTATAGAGTTCCTACAGGTACTAACATGCCCCAGAGTGATCAAAACAAAACATGTTATAAACCACACACAAGATTATTGGCCCTTGCATTATGAAGCATTGGGTATATTAGCAGGAACATTTGCATTATTAGAATGGTTAATATAATTTTAATCTTTTCAAATGCTATGCAGTAATTTTAGGTTTTCAGTTAGTATTGCCTTAGTAAGAGCATGTTATAGAAAGAGTTCATCCTAATGTACAAAAGCCTAGGAATAAAAACTTGCAGAGAGAGAGCCAGCAGGGAGAAAATCCCCTCAATAGCAAAATGTTGTTAGTCTTAAAATAGTGGCAAAATGTTGTTAGTCTTAAAAAGAAACAGGGAGCATATGTTACAGTCCAATTTTCAATATTTCTGTCGCAGGAAAGCTGACAATAGGAAAAGTACTTTTTTATTTCCTCATTTCCTCTTTATTATGATTAAGAAGATTTTACTCTAAAGTAGATGACTAATAAAATGTTCCTTTTGCATATATATTTTGGATATGTCATTAAATAATTCAAGTCAATTATTAGTAAAATAAACGTAAACATATAAAATTGAAATGCTTAAATATTTGAGCCAATTAAAGTACATTTAGAGTAAAAGAAGGCAAATATATTTAATGTCTTATGAAATATCTAAACATCTTTTAAGAACATATAATTTGCACAATATACCTTTTATTCATTTCAGAGAATTCTACACAATTTGAATAATATTTGAAATTATTTGTAAAAGAAAAAAGATTAAAAACACTAAAAGCAGAAGAATATAAGGAAAATCAAACACATCTATATGATTCCGTAATACGATTTTTAAAAATTTTTGCCAACATACAAATGAAACCAAGTTTAACTGCAGTTCTGGAAATCATGGAGTAAGTACGTAAGGAATGGCTTTGTCAAAATATGGTCTGCAAATGTGTCAGTCAGTTTTTATGCAACTTTGCAGGAATATCATCTTCCAGGTTTTTAATATAAATTGTGAAACATGACGAGCATTTAATAGCATCCAAGTGTAGCCTCTAACATTTCATTTCAGACAACACTCACACAGCTAAACTTCAAATGAATATTGGCAGAAAATAAAGCAAAAAATGAGTTTGTGAATATTACTTTGAAAATTATAGAATATACCCATATGACAGACACCAGGACCTAGATACAACGTATTAACAACTTTGCTTATGACAATCTTATTAAACCTATAATTAATTACAAAATAATTTTTACCTCCCCAAATCTGGCATTTTATCTAACATTCCTTTCTTTTCCATATATCTCCTTTTTTTTATTTTTCAGAAGAATGGAGCACTCTTTTCATTCCCTTTGTTCCTTTTTAGTAGCCCCCACTGGGTTGTGCTTTATGGAAAATGAGGCTCCAAATATGGGATCAAGTAAGACGGAAGATATTTACTTGATCCTATGCAGTGGGACAAAATAATGCTACTCAAGTACTTGCTTATGGGAAAGGAGAACTGAACGTACTGAGGGGTTAGTAATTATTAAAGGAACCATGGCAGCCGTATGAGATACTACACCTGTGAAAAGAAAACGCCATGATGAAATGGAAGCATCCTAAACCTGGGAAACACTAATCATAGTAGTTGTGCCTCATCAAAACCAAAATCACATCAGAAAGGAATACTTAAAAAATTTTTAAATATACTTTCCAGCTTGCTCTCATACACACACATAACATGAATAAACAATTTGGGGGTGGTTGGGAGCTGGAGTTAGAGAAACATCTACAAAGAGGGAAGTTGGAAATAGTAATTTAATTCAGTATCATATTATCATAATAAATGTAAGATTTAAAAATGTCTACACATTTCTTACTATTATGTACTTTTATAAGACAGGACATACAATAAACATGAAGTTAAGACTATGTCCTCCACATAGACCAATGGAACAGAATAGAGAACCCAGTAATAAAGCTGCACACCCACAATCATCTGATCGTCAACCACACAGACAAAAGCAATGGGGAAAGGATTCCCTATTCCATAAATGCTGCTGGGACAACTGGCTAGCCATATGCATGAGAATGAAACTTGGCCCCTACCATTTACCATATATAAAAATTAAGATGCATTAAAGACTTAAATAAAAGGCCTAAAACTTTAAAAATTCTAGAACATAGGAAATACCTTTTTCAACACTGACCTTTGCAAACAATTTTTTTAATTAAGTTTCCAAAAGCAATTGCAAACACAAATCGGCAGATGGGACTGATTAACGTGCCTCAAAATAACTAGACAGAGTACATAACCTACAGAATGAGAGAAAATTTTTGCTAGCTATGTGTATCTGACAAACATCTAGCATCCAAAATCTACAGGTAACATAAATCCACAAGCAAAAAAGCAACCCCAATAAAAAGTGGAAAAAACGTATGAACAGGTATTTCTTAAAAGAAGACATACAAGTGGCCAATAAACATGAAAAAATGTTCATTATCACTACTCAGCAGAGAAATGCAAATCAAAACCAAATGAGATACTATCTCACACCAGTCGGAATGTCTATGATTAAAGAGTCAAACAGCAGATACTAGTGAGGAAGGGGAGAACAAGGGATACTTACACACTGTTGGCGGGAATGTAAATTAGAGCAGCTACTGCAGAAAGCAGTTTCAAGATTCCTCAAAAAACTTAAGACAGAGCTATCTTCGACCCAGGAATCCTCTTACTGATTGTAAACCCAAAGAAAAATAAATAATTCTACTATAAAGACATATGCACGCTATGTTCACTGCAGTCCTATGCACAACAGCAAATACATGCAATCAACCTGAGCTGATTCCACAGTATATATATACCACATCAATGATGGATTAAAGAAAATGTGGTATATATACACCATGGAATACTATGCAGCCATAAAAAACAACAATATCGTGTCCTTTACAATCAACATGAATGCAGCTGGAGACCATTATCCTAAGTAAAGTAACACAAACAGAAAACCCAATACCACATGTTGTCACTTGTAAGTGGGAGCTAAACATTACATACATGTGAACATAAAGATGAGAACAGACATGACTAGAGTGGGGATCGAGGTAGTCTCTCAGTGTACAACATGTATTGGGTACTATGGTCACTACTTGGGTGATGGGATCCATACCCAAACCTCAGCATCATCCAACATACCCATGTAACAAACATATACATGTACCCCCAAATCTAAAATAAAAGTTGAAATTAAGAGTATGTTCTCATAGGCATACTTTGTCAATCCCCAAAATATCATAATGTTAATTCAAAAGATAAAAAAAATAAAATTCAACATCAATAAAGTAATGTGCTCATTTCTTTTGTCACTTCTTTAAAACAATGTATAGACAATACCATAGGAAAAGAGGGCAATCTAAACTGCGTATTACATCAAAAACATTTCAACCCTTAAGACTTCTGAGTATTCAGAGAGCACTATGATTTGTTTACATACATGTTGCACTAGCTAAAAACCCATAAACTAAGTCTGACTTTTATTTTAAATACCTTAATCAATAGTCTTTTTCAGACACCTATGTTGGTCATACATAAATTGTGAATTTTAAAGAGTTCAGACATGCAAAGGACAGAAAATTATAGGTTTGTGGACATATCAAATCATACAGGGACTTGATATTAATTATAAAAGGGTCTCTGACAGGAAACATCGACTGTCCTTTTTTAACCTATGCTCCCCAGAGCATATTTTCCCTATGTATTCTTTTCTTCTTGCTAGCAAAATCTTTACTTCTCAAAACTACATGTTTTTCCACAACTCTGAGAGGAACAGTCCCATCAAAGAAAAACAACACAATTAACTTGCTTAAAAACATAATGCTAGAGAACTTGATACAGGCATAAATCTTGGTTTATCAGTGGAAAGGCAAAGAGCCTTGAAAAGATTATATCAACAGATGTCCTTTTAAAAATGTAAAAGAAGGCTCTGGAACGAGTGGTAAGGTACTATCTCAGCGTAGAAAACCTATGCAAAAGCTTCTCCATCAGAGTCAGGCTTTGAGTGCATACCCTATTCTTGTGGCAGAGGGAATGTTATATGCCAATAAAATCTCTGAATATTCTGCCCACAAAATTTTCCATCTCTCTATCCGGGATGGAATTACAACAAAGACTATGGCTTCAGCATGGATGGATTAGAGCACCCCAGAAAAGGGTGAAGGACAGCTCCACTTTCTATGCCATTCCACAGAAAATCACCCAGTCCTCTTTTGGAAGACATATTTTCAAGTATATGAACACATCCCAGAAATAGAAACAAGTTAAAAATCTGAACTTCTGCAAACCAGAACTTTTCTTTAAAAGTTTATGTTTACAAAGGGCTTTGATGTGTTTCCCATTTGACTTAAATGAATCTTAAGACTGAAACGAAATTACAAAAATGTCAACACAGAGACTTACTCCGTCTTTTTCCAACATCTCCTTTGGAAGTTGCTGCTTCATTTAGAAGAACCATCCCCATGGTGATAGCAGCATCTGCAGTAGTTGTCAAGGAAGCCGTAGAAATAGATGAGTAAAATCTATTAATTTTTCTGGGTCTGAACACAATGCTCCAAAATGGTTAAATTACAAATGCACACAAAGGTAAATACAATGAATTATCTTTATATAACATAAAATCACCATTTGGATAAGCACATATGCCTTAATTTTTAAAATTTATAAACTGAAACTTCGATTTGCGAGATACTGAGAGGCTAAATCTAACGGCTCTTAAATTCCAGGATTTTCACAGAACATATAAACTATAAGGACTCTCAAAACTGGTTACAACATTTCACATTATACATAAAGATATGCACTGCTTACAGACATGGTGACACATTTCATTTTCATAGTGTGTGTGTGTGTACATAGCTTTTTTCTAAATGCGTTTTTTCATCGGTTTTGTTTAGTTGAAATCTTTATGAAGGTCAGGTATGTCACTGGAAAATCTGGGGGTATACAATTAAAAGTCTTACCAACGCAAACAAGCATATTTTAATAAAATAATTTAATGAATCTAGCAGAACCCTGAGCTAGTCAGCTAACTGATACTTTTAAGAATGAGATCACAAAATTACTTTTGTATTTTATACCTGCTTGCAATAGGATGGCTGTATTCATGTTAGGCTGAATAATGCTAGAATTAAGAGAATGATGGGAAATTTTCATCTTCATAAAAAATTCTTTGCCATGTTTTATAATATTTTTGACACTGTCTACTCTTAAGATTTAGAACTCAATTCTGAAAATATATTATGTGTTTTGCCCAAAGATTCACAGATTAAAAATTGAAGAGAAAAATAAAAATTCTAGGCCAGAACTCTACAATTTGCTTAATTTCATTATGATTCCCTTGTATTCATTTCTACTGCTATTTGTATATAAACAGCATCAGTAAATCTCCTGTGCAGGATGATACCACTAACAAAAGCTCAAAGGATAACATTGGGCAATGTCTATACGATCAAGTGGAGGAGGTCAGAGAAAATTTTGCAGAGAACATTACCTCTCTGAGTCATGTTTTTAGACCCAAATGACTGAAATTCTGATTAATAAATTGTAATGTTCATATTCAAGTCTGTCTTCGTGACCATATTATCCAACTTCTGAATAATAATACATGCCTGGCTTCTCTCGTGAGGCATTTATGCTTCCATGACCTCTATATACAAATGTTTTTCAAATTATTTGTTTTACCATTGGAACCCTTTCTGGAAAAAAAATCATGAACAACCTATATTTGGAAGCCTAATGTATACAAGAGAAAAAGCCCCTGCCACCCTGCACAATGTCAACCCTCACCACCATACACATACGTACCATATACTAGCACTAAACTTTTAGAGATTTGTGCTATACAGCTTAAAAAACACTGAAATTTTTATGAAATTCCTGGGTTTCAATCTTGCAGCAGTGGCCTGAAAAGAATATTGTTAAGAGAATGACTGTTTGGTATTACCAGTATGATAGTCTATAGGCTGTAAATTAGATTCATCATTCTTAATGTGTTTTGGACCGTCTCTACTTGTATACATTACCGCAAATCCATAAACACTGGACATTGATAATAACAAATTTAATTAAAAACTTGTTTCACTAAAACGGTTCATGTGTAGATTTCTACTGCTTAAAACTCAGTTTTCTGGAGCAGACAGATGTGACTGATTTGGATCCTTAACAAGGAGTTACTAAAAGTTTCCCCTTTAATAATTTTTTCTGCAGTACCTTTTATATTCATGTAAAATTTTTATCTACACGTTTAAATATACATATTTAATCTGCTGACAATTCAAACAGAATTGCAGGTTATTTTACTATGACTTTTTTATTTTTATTTTTTTGAGAGAGTTTCACTTTGTAGCCCAGGCTGCAGAGCAGTGGTATGATCTTGACTCACTGCAACCTCTGCCTACTGGGTTAAAGCGATTCTCATCGCTCAGTGTCCTAAGTGACTGGAATTACAGGAGCACACCACCATACCCAGACAATTTCTGTATTTTAGTAGAGATGGGGTTGCAGCATGTTGGCCAGGCTGGTCTTGAACTCCTGGTCTCAAGTGATCTGCCAGCCTTGGTCTCCCAAAGCGCTGGGATTACAGTTGTGAGCCACCACGCCCGGCTACTATGACACTTAAATATTCCAAACATAAATGGCATTTAAGATGAAATTTTGTAGATATTAAAAGTAAAACATATATTCATTTAATGATTCCATCTGCTGAGCAGCTTCTTCAGTTCCATTAATGAATCATGGGAGAAATGGCAGTATTTCTATTAACTGGGGAAAATAAAGCTTACAAAATAAAATGTATGACAGTTTTAATAGTAGTAAAGCCATATTTTAATATGTTCTTAGGGTCAAATTTTATACACAAGTGCACATGTACACAAATATATATATATATCTGTTTGTAAAACACAAAGACTTTTGTGTTTAAGAAAACAAAATTGTTATTAGAAAAGCGAAAAGTGTATTTTATTGGGCACTACATTTGGTCACCAAAGTATAACATATCCCTATAAATGTATCTTCATATCATTTTTACTACTCTCCTTCTGTATTGCTACAATGTTGAAAACTATGAGTAACCTGCTTCTCATTTCAACTGCTTAAATTCAAACAATGTAGTAACAGAAAATTATGTAAATAATTTTTGTAAGAGTATATCATATTTTATTGCTTTATCTTACGATAACATTTGTTTCCAAATGCTTGCTACTAGAAATATTCCTGCAAATAATATATTTTTACAGGTTTCCTAGAGTATATGTGCAATATTTTCTCTATGGTTTATAACCAGAAGTGGAATTTTTGAGAGGTTCAGTAAGTGTATTTTCAAAGTTGTTAGGTACAATCATACTGTTCTCTCAAATGAGCAATGTAAGTTTCCATTTTTCTTAATTTCACTAACAGAATACTGCCAAATTATTTTTATCAAACTGGTAAGGAAAAAAATTGTATCAATAGCTCCCCACTTGGTTCTAAGCATCTTTTGATATGTTAATTCTGCTTTATTTGGTTTAATCTTCAGTACACTACCCCCTTTTCTTCCCCCTTGTTCCAAAAGCACAGTTGCTTAATTTTATCAGCTTTGAAACATTTTTTTTTTTTTTGGTAGATACGAATTGCCTGAAGTACTGTATACCGACTCTCCTACTTTATAGTTTGTGTTTTAAATTGTTTTGTCATATAGAAAGCTCTAATTTTAATGTGGCCAAATTTATTCATCTTTCCCATTGAGTTTTAGTGGTTGTTTCTTAAACCCTCCTTCTAGGTCTTAAAAAGGTTCTCTGGCATTTTAATACCTTCAAAGCAATTTGAGTAATAAGGAAATCTGTGAACTTGTTATTCCCACTGCCTGAAGTACTTTTTCCTGGGGTGCTCATGTAATTTACTCCCTCACTTCTACTAGGTCTCTTTTCAAATGCAATCTTGTCAGAGAAGCCTACTCTCATCTTTATTCTGATTTTTTTTTTTCTATAACATGGTTTTTTTAAAGAAATTGCAGATCGTATACATTTTTTAATTTACTTATTGTCTTTCTTCTGGCACTACAATTTTAGCTCCAAAAGGGCAAGAAGTTTGTTTTGTTCACAATCTTACTCAGTCCCAACAACTCTTTGATGTACATATTATCACCTGTTTACAAATAAGGAAACTGAAGCCCAGAGAAGTTTAAACAACTAGCTCAAAGTCACAAAACTACAGAATGAAAGATGCAAAATAAAAAAGCACAAAAGTAATGAAGTAAGATATTAGGCTTAGATAAAAATGATAACCAAGTGTTGGGCAAAGAACATAATTGGTAGCCCGATTTCAGCATGAAATATCTTTATGCTAAGCATAAAAATCTTTTTTTAGAAAGTATAGAACATTCAAATATCTTTTACTTCTCCATAAACATATTCCAGTTTTTACAAATAAGTTTGCAAATCACTCACAAAATTGCCATATCAAACATGTCTATCTGGATTGTGATTTTACCTTTACATCACTTACGTTTCTGCTTTAAATCACATTGTTATAATTTACTATTTTTGTTGGGAGCAAATGCAGTAACAGTGTAGCATTTTTCAAATTATATGATTTAAAAAATATGCAAACTCCCAATTATAAGGCAGAAAGAGAATAGAAAACCCAAGTCTAACAAAAGTTTTAAGGTTTCAGCATGTCAAAAACCTCAGCAAATCATCAATTATCATGAATTGCATGTGCCAGAAGTATGCCATGAACTCCACTCCTCTAAAGCTATTCCCAAATAAGGAAGAATATAAAATACTAAAAAAGTTTTACATACATACAAAAATCTAATTTAGAATACTTTTATATAGTGAAAAATTAAAATGTAAATGTCCAACTATAACATATGGGACATTTTTGTGATAGGTTAAGTAGCCATATAAAATGAAGTTGACAAAAATTCTTAATAACAAAAACAAGATATATTAATTTCCTGACCATACCAAATGAAAAGATGTATACGTATGTATAAAAGTATGTACAAAACCTCAACTCCTTTAAAATAAATGCAGAGAAATGACTGCAGGGAATAAAAGGTAAAAACAGTAACTGGGCTGGGTGTGGTGGCTCATGCCGGTAATCTCAACATTTTGGGAGGCTGAGATGAGGGGATCATGAGGTCAGGAGTTCAAGGCCAGCCTGGCCAAGATGCTGCAATCCTGTCTCTACTAAAAATACAAAAATTAGCCAGGCATGGCAGCATGCACATGTAATCTCAGCTACTTGGGAGGCTGAGACAGAAGAATCACTTGAACCCTGGAGGGGGAGGTTGCAGTGAGCTGAGATCACACCACTGCACTCCAGCCTGAAAGAATGAGCAAGACTCCAACTCAAAAACAAAACAAAACAAAAAAGTAACTGTTCATGAGTGGGTTAATAAAACTGTGAACTTTTGTTTTCTTTATTGACCACAGCCTACAGAGCAGAAATTGGCTAAGTTTTTCAGTAAAGGGTTACAAAGTAAATATTTTCAGCTATGCGAGTCATATGGTGTCTGTTGCTATTACTCAGCTCTGTTGTCGTCGTACAAAAGTAGTCACAGAAATACATAAATGAATAGGTTTCTCCCTGATCCAATAAAACTTTATTTCCAAAAACAGCAGACAGGTTGGATTGGGCCTGCACTGGTCCTAGTTTGCCAACCCCTGCTATAAAGGTTCTAAGGTGGTATCATAAAACTGTGTACTGTTATGTCTGACTGGAATTTAGCTTCATTCTTACTTGAATTTCTTTTTTAATGCAAGCATTTAGTGAATATTTCTGCACACAACCTTAAAGTAGGAATTTTAAAACAAAGAAATTAATAGACCTTGGTTATATACATCCTCAAGGTAAAATGTTTTTGTTAGAAATCAGCAGGATCAGTAAATAAGTATGATCTCTTCCTCAGAATGTTTCTTGCAAAAGTAAGTTTTCTAAGCTTTAACAAGAAATGAGTAGTGAGCCTTTTTAAAATCTGATGGCTGTAATTAAGACATGTGAATTACACTAAAATGGCTTTAAGCTAGCTAACCGTCCCTATTATTAAAAGATAGATTTTTTTTTAAACTAAAGACCTTTAAGAGTTGAGAATCATTTAGCTTAAATTTCATTGTATTAAATAAAACATTTCTGACTGAAAAAGGACTATATGATACTTATTTGAGGAAAATCACATTTGTAACATAAAAATCTTAATTTTTATACAGAGGAAGACACTAGATGATCATCTCTCAGTGTTCTTATGTGGCATTTCTTTCATTAGGTGGAAGGCTGAATGAATGATTAATGAAAGACCCTACAAATCTAAGAAGATTCTACTTCTGACCAAAAAGATTCTTTTTGGTCATTAAATTGATGGGTGTAGCCATCTAGCTGTGCCTTATTGAAGTGTCCCAACATTAAAAAACAGATGGACCTCTATCCTTTATCCTATCCTACACACATACTTTGACCTAGTTTATGTGTTACTTTGCACATTTTTATTAATATCATAGCAATATGTATTTCAGCTACTTTGCATGCTCCAGTTTCTTTGCTGATCCTGTTGATCATTTTCCTACTGCTTAGAAAGTCAAAATACTGACATGATCCCACATATAAAAGCTGCTATTTGTGTAATTTACATAAAATACCCAGAGGCACTAAGCATTCTACGGAAATAGTAACAAATATATTTATATTACATTATAATCCCTTCTCAAGTGCACATGATAAGTTTACCTTTGCTCCTAGGAGTAAAATCAAGATGTTTTCAATTTTAAGATAAACAGATGTTGAAAAAAATGTTAGCATGTTATAGAAGACTTAAATGAATCTAAATCTAAACTTTTCATCTTGCATTCATTATTAATTTTTTTCTATTGTATGTTTCTCCTTGGATATAACACATTAAAATAAATGTTTGCTCTCTATAACAGACTAGAAACAAATGCAGAATAAAATCATATTCTTTCACAATGAGAAAAAAGTTTTGCTCATAGAAAAAGCAATATGATCTTTATTAAAAAAAATTTTTAAAGTGCTAATATAACCTTTACTTTTATACAAATAATTTTACTTCCAACTAATATTTATTTCATGTCATTTTCTTGAGATTCCCTAACTAAAAAAACGTGGAGAATTAAGAGACAGTGCAATGTCAGAGATTATAGTTGATAGTAAATCTCATTCTAGAACTCCCGTGTTCTGTATCCACTGGCACCCAGGGATCATATCTTGGTGAATTCAGTGGAAACACTGCTCTATTACCAAAGGAAACAAATTTGATCTGGTTGAAGTTTTAAATAAATTTTTAAATGGCATTTATTCTGCCCTCATGAACTACCTACTGGTAGAAAAAAAGGCAGATTAGTTAGGATAGTAAAATTATATTTTTCTGCAAACATTTCTCTAAATGTATAATGGAGGGTGCTTTATTTAAAAAAAAATCACTACTTGTAATTACATGTCTGTTTTATTGTGCCATATTTATAAGTGTATTTAGTAAGAAAAGCAGATTTCAGGTTATCCCTTTAAAATCATATATGAGGTTTTGAATTTTAGAAACATTCTATAATCAACATATCTTACCTTGATTTTATCATTTGATCACTACAGTTCAAATTTTCTACTCTGGGAAATTACATAAACAGTTTAAACATAATTTCATATATTATTTCAAATACATATTATTCATATATATACTAATTCTTCCAATTAGAGTTTCAAAAAGTGGATATTTGCATGCGATGATATTCCAGTTCAGATCCATGTGCCTCGAGCCTGAGTCTTACTGAATTTTGGACATTTGAAAACCTTTTTAAGAACATAATTGTAACTGGACAATTATTTACACAATAATTTGTTGTGTGTCTTCCTCTCCCTTTAGACTGTAAATGCTGCACCATCAGACATATTGTCAGGTTTGGTGACTTTAGTACCTAAGCAAATAGCACATAACCTTGCATGTATGTGTGTATTTATATTTACGAATCTCTCACGTTTGTTTTTATACTGATAGAGGATGTGGTGTTCTGTACAAACATATGATAGAATAACTAAAGAATTATCAACATATCCACTATATCTTTATTAAAATGACCTTTTCAGATTTATATAACAAATATACACAATATATAATTCGGTGAGAATATTACTGGCTATTCACCACAGAGATTTTGATTTATTGGGAAAACATTACTAAGTGGAAAAACAATGGGTTAATAGTTTCAAGCTCTTGACTCTTCAACTGATTGGCTTTATGATCTTAAGCAATTTAAGCAAACTAATCCCTTTCTCATCAACCAATTATGAGGTCTAATCAATCGTAGAAACTTTTTTAAGCTAAACATTCCTCTCCAAACTTTGTTTTCCTCCATATTTCTATCCCACAACCCACAAGAGAACTTCTGAATCATCTCTGATTCCTGTTCTTGAACCTTACTTGTGATATTTATCATCGATTTTGAGTCTTCTTCCTCTCAAATAGCAGCTGAATCACTCATCCATTACCTGACTTAGGTTCATCCTAGAGAATGAACCATTACCAGTGACTCCTGCTTCCTTTGCTCTCTCTTCTCTATCCTATCCTTAATATTGTTCCTGGAGCAAACCTCCATTGGCTTTCTGTTGCCTAAACAGTCATGAGATACACATGCCACTACTTCCCTTTCCACAGACAAATTTATCAGGAAGACATTAGGGGCTGAATCTCAAAACACTTCAGAAAGAATCCATAAGTTACCCAATGCCAAATATGTAAAACTGACGTATCAACTGTACTGCATCTACTACCTGTAGGTAAAATTCAAATTTCTTAGGAAGGTTTTCATTATCCAGCCTAACCAAACTTTCACCAGTCTTCTCACGATTTGTATTCCAGCCTTAATGAATTTCCTGTCTTCCTGCAATAAAGAGTACTATCTCTCATTTTATGATTGTGTATCTGTTGTATCTTCTACTGACATAACCTCCTCACTCATTTCTAGACTTCAAAATCCATTTGAAAAGTCAGTTCCACTTCTCTAGATAGGGAGTTAGCTCCTCTCTTGCTATTTCCTTTGCATATATTGGTCTCACT
>NW_016108104.1:277263-391163 GCF_001604975.1 Cebus imitator | reverse complement strand
TATATATATATATACACATATACATACATACATACATACACATATATTTAGTGAAATAAAATATTCACTATGTCACTATAAGTATATATACATTTATATATACTTATAGTGACATATATATACATATATATTTTTATATATGTATATATAGTGACATTTATGTAGTATATAAATATATATGATATTTATTATATCATAATATATATTATAACAGATATATTATACATATATATGTATATTTAGAGAGAGAGAGTATGTATTCATCTGTCAGTGGATGTTTAGCTTGTTTCCATATATTAGCTATTGTGAATAGTGCTACAATGAACATGGTAGTACCTATGTATCTCTTTGAGGTCCTGATTTTCATTCTTTTGGAAATATACCCAGAAGTGAGATAGCTGGATCATATGGTAATTCTTTTTTTAATTTTTTGAGGCACCTCATACAGTTTTTGTGTAGTTGCTGCAACAATTTACATTCCTGCAACAGTGCACAATTACTCTTTAGGGTATATGTCCACTAGGGGATAATTCTCCATGGGTTAGCACATTTCCACATATCTAATAGGTAAAGGCATTGCCTGCCTTGCCGAGACTGTCTTTTCTTTTTTTATAAAAATAACCATTCAAACAGGTGTGAGAGAATACTTCATTGTGGTTTTGATTAGCAATTCCTGGGTGGTAAGTGCGACACTGAGCATCTTTTTATGTGTCTGCAGCCATTTGTATGTTGTTTTTGGAGAAATGTCTATTTAAGTCCTTTGCTTGCTTTTTAATTAGTTTTAGTTTTGTTTAGTTTTCTTGCTGTTGAGTTGTGAGAGTTACTTCTATATTTTGGATATTAATTCCTTATTTTTCAAATATTTTCTCCCTTTCTGTAGGTTGCTTTTTCACTCTCTTAATTGCTTCCCTTGCTATGTAGAACCTTTTAGTTTGATAGTCTCACTTGTCTAATTTTGTTTTGCTGCTTATGCTTCTAGTATCATTCATGAAATCATTGGCATGTACAATGTCATGAAGCTTTCTCCGTGTCTTCTTTTAGGAGTTTTAAAGTTTCAGATTTTACATTACAATCGTTAATCCATTTTACTCAAGGCTAAAAACTGAAAGCATTTATTCTAAGATTCAAAAAAGGCAAGGATGCCCACTCTCATCACTTCCATTCAACATAGCACTGGAAGCCCTAGCCAGAGCAACTAGGGAAGAAACAGAAAGAAAGTCATTTAAATCAGAAAAGAAGGACTAAAACTATTTGTTGATTATATGATTCTATATGTAAAAAAATCCTAAAGACTATACACACATGTACACACACACACACACGTTAGAACTAATAAAATATTCCAAAAAATATCCAGGATGCCAAATCAACATAAAAATCAGTTGCATTTCTAAATACTAACAAAAAATATGAAAAGTAAATTAAGAAGACATTGCTTTTACATTTTACAGTAGTATATTAAAAATAGGAATAAACTTAGCCAAGGAAGTGATTTATTCATTGAGAACTACAAATCATTGATGAAAGAAATGAGACAAAAATAAATGATGAAACACCTCATATTCATGGGCTAGAAGACTTCTTATTGTTAAAATGTGCATACTACCCAAAGCAATCCATACATTCGATGTAATTCTTTTCAAAATCTCAATGCCATTTTTTACAGAAATAGAGAAAACTATTCTAAAATTCATGTGACTAACGTAATCCTTTTTCAACTCCCCGAAGTAACACTTCTAAGAGAAAAACCAACAAAACTGTTTCATCATTTCACACAATATATCCTGAAATGGATCTCAGAACACTAGTTTAACAAGAGGATAGTTGCTCAGAATCATAAAAAGAGGATTTCATGCTCATGAAGGTTTGGTAAGTCCGTCTACTATATTGTTCTTAGCATATATTCGTGACACACGTTTAACCAATTAAAAGCTCTAAACTTGCCTCAGTTAACAAAACAAAAACCATTTGAATGTAACTCTGCATTTTCCATGTTTATTGTACTGTAGAATCCCACTCATTCCCTGAAACACCTAGCCATGCCTGCTGGAATTAGTATCCCATAATAAACATTCTGAGAAATGCTTATTTATCTCTCTCTCTCTCTCTCTCTCGAATTTTTCCTCAATCCTACTACATGTGCTAGAGCGAATTATTGATTACAATTTTTCATCTCTTCCAGTATCCACAATCTGTGCTATGTAACTTTTCAGTGCCTCTCAAAAGTGATGACTTTGACCATGGAACTTGTTTTGCCCAATGGTATATTATTAACAGACAAAATATGGGCAACAGCTTTAAATGGGTGTGCATAATTGAGCTTGTTCTCTTACATTTATGCCATAGTCATGAGAAAAACATGCCCCTGCTAACCACCTGTTTCAGAGAAGACACATGTGAGACACATGGAGAAAAGAAGCCCCAGACAACTGGGAACTACAGCTTGAAGCAGGGCTTCCCCAGCTGACCAGCAGAGCATGATCAAGAAATTAATACTTATTTTGTCTGCCTCTGAAAGTTTGAGGTTGTTTGGCAAGCAGCTGTAGTTTACTAACATAAAAAATATGATAGATTCTGTTCCAGAAAACATGTCATCAGGATACAAATTGAAAAAAAAAGTGCTCTTTAACTTCAATAACTTCATAGTAAGAGAGAGGAGAAATAACAAGTTACAATTCAAGACAAAATAAAATAAGAGTGCCTGATGCTATCCAGATGTTTTTAACCAACAAGGTAAAATTATGGCTGGTTTTTAAAGGATTATACTAGAAGTAGAATCAAGAAGAAAGACATTCGGGGCTAGTGGAACAGCATGCATGAAAAGTATAGACATTTCCCCCTTGAGGGAGTGATGATTTTCTTTTTGCAACTGAGAAAACTAGATACCTGCTCGAGATCATATAACTAATATATGGTGGACCTGAGTTCTAGAACCTAGGTCTCCTGACTACAGTTCTAGACCCCCTTTTCTGTGTATTTACATAGCCTGGTATAGAATGAAAAGCAAAAACCGAAAAACTAGCTTGCTGCTGTGCCTGAAAATATACAAAAGTGTATAGGAGAAAACAAATGAAGTAAATTATGTATATCAGGCTGGTAATAACCATTATCATCATCATCATCATCATAACAACAAAAACAGAAACTGCAATAAAAACAAAAACTGCAGTAGCCATAATAGTTCATATTTATTGCACACTTACCATGAGATAGACTGCTCTGTCACTGCTCAGGTTGGAGTGCAATGGGGCAATCTTGGCTCATTGCAACTTCTGCCTCTCGGGCTCAAGCGATTCACCTGCCTCAGCCTCCCAAGTAGCTGAGACTACAGGCACTCACCACCATGCCAAGCTAATTTTTGTATTTTTAGTAGAGACAGGGTTTTACCATGTTGACCAGGATGGTCTCAATCTCTTGACCTCATGATCCACCCACCTCAACCTCCCAAAGTGCTGGGATTACAGGCATAAACCACCGTGCAAGTGCTTTTTACGTGTTATCTTATTTGTTCTTCAAATGATAACCCTATGAGGATAGTACTGTTATTAGCTCCACTAAATAAGGTAAAATAAGTAAGGAACAGATAAGTTGTGCCCCTTTTCCATGCTCACCCCGTAACTGAGGAAGTTACAACTATGCCTGTCTGTTCCAGGAGCCTAGGCTCTAAAGACTGTTTTCAACTTCAGCAAAAAATTAGAATCTTCTCTGAGGGCTTTAAAAAAACACTCATGTTGAGGCTCTGCCTATACCAAGAAAACTAGAAGTTCCATTAGTGGGGTCACAAACATCAAACCATCTTAAAAGTTCACCTGGTTTTTCCTTGACACAGCAAGTGTTGAGAGCAACGGTTAAAGTAAGGCTGGACAGAGTCACAGGCAGACAGATGGGCTGGACTCAAAGTGTTCACAAAGAGCAAGGAAGCAAAACAAAAAACCTGTTAGAAGCCAAACAGGGTAAAACTGGCCTATGAGTTTGTTCACAAATTTATAAATCAATTGGTAAAAACTTAGAATTAATTTCCTGATAAAAGCAGTGCTCTCAATGGAGAAAGATTTCTAGAATAGCCCACTGGAGCACAACTGACCCATACTATGGGCAATCAAATGTAGTAATAATACTAGGCAGTATTTGGACTCTTCAGAGTAAAGGAAGAAAGACGACATGACAGATTCTGTCATTTTTCCTGGTCTAAGTCTAAATAAAATTGTAAAATGGTTCAGGTTAGAGAAAACCATCATCTCACTTCACTTTCTGGATTATGTTGTATTCCTTTCCCTACATGTGAAAGACCTGCACATTTTCCTTAGCTCCCCAGTGCAGTGGACACACTGAGGTCCTCTAGGCAACTGGGTCTATGATATGTCTGACCCTAAATTGCATGGGTGCCCTGGGCAATACTTGCTCATGTAAAACTCCTCACTTAGACTAGACATAGTCTGAGAAGCCTCAGCATTAGGCAGCCCCAATCAGCACTGGCACATGGGTGGACAAATCAGCTTGCCGCCACAGCCTGAGAACCAAATAGGGTGGCTTTGAGGTAGTGAAACAACTTCAGTACCAGAAGAGGTTAAGTAATGGCAAGAAAGTGCAGCTGCTGGGTGCGAATTATTCCCTTGGCTCCTCCATTTGATTAATTGCTCCTTGCATCTTTGTCACATACAAAGGAGTTTTGTTTTGTTTTGTTTGTTTGTTTCATTTGCCAAACTAGACCTCACATTTGCATGCTCCTGGTCCACTCCGTTTTTGTGAAGACCTCACTGGCTATAGGTCCACCAGCACATGATAGAAGATTAAGTCTCTCACTTGTGTTCTTTGCTTCGTAGAAGTCCACATCCAAGGGCAGTGTCACTTTGATCCCCTTCAAAACTCCGTGAGTGATGCAGGGTAACCAGATGACGATGAAACAGAAGCTCAAAATGTAAAAAGTGGTTTTAGAATATTAGAGTTAGAAGGGAATTGTCTTAGCTCATGACATAGTTTATCTTAGTATTAGAATCATACATATATTCAGCCAACAAACATTTTCTAAACACCTACCTTGTGCTGGATATCAGGCTGTATCTGGTAGAAATAGATAAATAAAACAAATTTAATATCTTAAAGGAGTTGATAATCTAGAACAGAGTTAAAGAAAAAAAAACTGTGGACCATGGGCCAAATTTGACCCAATACCTATTTTGCTAAGTCAAGTTCTACTGGAACACAGCCATGATCATTTGTTTACATGCTGCCTATGGCTACTTTTGTGTTAAAACAGTAGAGTTGCATAGTTGTGACAAAAACTATATCACTCACAAAGCAAAAAATGTTTACTGAGTCTTTACAGAAAGTTTTCTGATCCCTGATGTAGTAAAAGGAAGGCTAAGTGAAATCAAGTGTGGCAGGTGGGCAGATGTGACTATAGAATTCTGTGTGAGGTATATGGTATGGGCTGAATGAAGCAGGGGGTAAGTTCTTCAGAAAAAAATAATAATGAAGATGACTTGAAAGAGATCCAAGCAGAGAGGCAGGATACAGAAATTCCAGGTGGAGTTAAGTGTCAGGAAAATAATGGAGAGGAAACAGCAGGCTTATGAGAGAACTATGAGTAGTTCAGCATAGCTGACCCACTTGTGGTATGGTGTATGGGACATGGGGAAGGAGAAAGAAGAGTCAATAGAGAGTCCTCTAGGAGGACTTAGTACAGAAAGCTGGAGTCCCTAACTCTGTTGCCAGGAACCTTGAAACTTGTATGTGGCAGATACAGGCTATACTAAAAATCAAACCCTATATTTCTCTTCCAGACTGAACAATCCTGCAGGGGCACTTAAGTTTCAGCAATCATGATGCCATAATATGATCATATGAGTTATAATTTTAAAGAATAAATTGAATCTCTGTTAAATGAATTCTGAACTATTTTCTACCCTTACTATAGTTCATAGCAATAGAGTAATAACTAATAGCTAAGGAGAGTTACAAGGCACTGTGAGAGTAGATTATCTGGAGATCTGGTTTAATCCAGGAGGAATAGAGGAGTTGGTCCACAGGAACTGACATTGAAGACAGATATGAGAGGTGAATAGTTACTATCCAGGAAAAGAGTCAAAAAGTCACATGAGATTTTATTAACATTTCAAAATTTGCAAAACCAACTTATTCCAAGATGGTACTCTATCTGGGTT
The DNA here is from genome assembly GCF_001604975.1 of Cebus imitator. Lineage (NCBI taxonomy): Eukaryota > Metazoa > Chordata > Mammalia > Primates > Cebidae > Cebus > Cebus imitator. The sequence goes on along the minus strand of NW_016108104.1, from coordinate 384,999 downwards.
AAAATCTCATTGTGCCCCTTTGTCAAATGAAAGTAATAATGGTATTCACCTTGGAGCGTTGCTCTGAAAACAAAAGAAAGTGATTCATGAAAGTTGTCTCACATAAAGGCTGGCATTCAGTAAGCATGCAAGGAATGTTAGCCATTCATCTTAGTACCTGTCTTTTTTTTTCTAGTCTCTTAAGAATGCTGTCTGTCTTTTTTGCCATGTGCCCCTTTCAGAGTCTAGGTGGAAAAAAATTTATGTCTATAAATCAAAATGTTGATTTTGGAAAATGATTTACTACAGTATTTTTGGTGAATTAGTGAATATCAGAGACATCAGGAAGCCAGAATCAAAGAAGTGCCACCTCCCACTGATTGTGGGACCCTCTTTTCAGAATCGCAAGGAGACGGTTCTTTCAGTACCCACTTGGATCATGTCAGTGATGGGGCCATTTGCTCCCTGACTGGGCAGCTCCAATCTCAGGAAAATTTTTCTCCACATGGAGCCCAAATTGATTTTCCTGAAGGAGGCACCCATTGGCCTTAGTTCTGTCTGTTGGTTCACATCAAAAGTGGCTTCTGTCGATTCCACGTGACAACTCTTCAAACTGCCTGACCCTAGCCTTCTCATGCAGAGCCCAGGCTGCAGGATGGGATTCCTCCCCTGCACTGTCCCATTTTCTCTCTCTGAAATCAATTATTTGGAAATATAGAGGTTCTTTATACCACAAAGCTCACATCTTATTCATCTCTGTATCTAAGTCCTCAGCATAGCGAATCTCACATAGTACATACTCAGGAAGTGCCTGTTGATAAATAAAGGAAAGCATGCCCACTTTAAAGCATATTACTTTTTTAAAAGCAGCATAAAACTGAAAAATTCTGGACTACACCTTCAGAGACTCTGATTCCATCAAGCTGGAGTTCTCCTGGTCACTTGCATTTTTATCAAGCACCTTGGGTATCTTTGAATCAGGTGAGCTACTGAGCATACTTGGAGAAACATGCTTTAAGCACTTCAGATATCAATATAACTTTTATTAAACTTGATATTTGGAAGTAGCAAACACATTTTAGTTACTTTTACTTAGAAGAACTTTCATTTGCTCTCTTATTTTTTTCTCCTTGAATCATTTTTTTCTGGGTTTCCCAGCCATAGTTACCCTCCCATGCTGAGCAGTAAGTATGCTCCATCTATTACCTTCTTTGCCGACCTCCTAAGGAGATAATTAGGCACTGCAATTGATTGCAATTTATTAATCAGAGCAGGATGTTATAAAGTGTGTGGGAAGGAGGAAGCACAGTGCTGAAGTCTAGTACAAATGCAATGCAAGTAGACACAGTGACAGGGGAACTGGACAAAAATAACCACCAAATCACAGGATATTTTAAGAAGATGCCCTATTTTATACTGTGGTTTCCCAATCTATTAAATGGGAGTATTAAAACCTCCTGGTCTACCTTCACAGCTGGATGTGAGGTTCTTTCTCTAAATATTTACTGTCTACTATGCAGTAGGTTCTGCATATCCTTGGTGCTAAGGACACATGAAAGGAGAAGGCCAAATCCTGACTCTATGAAGATACAGATGATAAATATATAAATTCATACACTAAGGCTACATTAAAGAAGAAGGGTGTGATAAACATGTAAACACACACACTTACACGATACTATATTATACTACACAGAAAATAAGTAGAACTGAATGGAAGGATAGAGAGAGAAGAAGATAAGAGTGCTGGTACAGTCTCCTATTAGGTAGGAAGGTCAGAGAAGGACTCTCCAAGGAGGCAGTATTTCAGCAGCAATCTAACTGATAGTGTGTGCCTCATGAGGACCTAGAAAGAACACTTTAGGAAAAGAGGATATTGTGGTGGATGTCAGTGGGTGAGGATTAAATGCCACAAGTTGAAGAAAGAGTAGGAAGGCCTGCATGATTATTGAGAATGAGTGAGGTGGAGAGTGGTGAACCCGAGATTACACAGGTAGAAACATTGCGAAGTGTAGTCTATAAAGGGATAATATTATTTTCACAGAATATTAAACCAGCTGGAATCTAAGCAGCTACCTAATCCAACCTATTCATTCAACAGGTGTGATTACACAAACCCAAAGAGATTAACAACAGATCCCTTTCAAGCAGAAGATGGGTGCCCAGGTCGTATGGTATGTAATACGGTTTTTGTTGTCATTATTCTTGGTTTTCTTTTTGCTCTACTTTCATCGTTGTTTTCTTTCCTTCAAATTTCTTCCTTTCCCATTCTTAAGGCCTCCTTCTCCAAGTTCCATTTCTTATCTTCCTTTTCTTCTTGTCTTTCTATCCTGCCTTCTCTCTATCCATCTCCTCTCCCTCTTTTCCTCCTCAGAATCATCTTTTCTGGCTCCATGGCTTGTAGTCAGTATTATAACAAGTCAACATTCATTGCTCTCTGAAAATAGTTCTAACATTAGATGATTTTAAATCTTGACATTCAAGAACCTAGAAATACCACTCCTCCAGTCCTCTCTCTATTCTCTTTAAAAACTACTGTTATTTTGGCTGAAAATCTTTTTATAGTGTCTGATGCACAGCCACATCCAAGATCACAGAGGTTGCATATGTGTACCCCAATGCTAAGTATTTGGCATAGAGAGTGCAAAACAAGATCCGACTGCAATAAAATCTAAACAAATAGAGTATTTACATATAATAAGCAGGTATGAAGTACAAGTCACCACCACCACGGATGAGGGAAGATAAGAGACTTTAGTCAAACCACAGGAAATTGACACCTCTTTAAAGAGGTCTGTTTGTTTATGCCTAGCCCATTTCTGGGAGCAGACACATTTTTTCAGCCCAGAAACTTGTGAGAGATGTTAGGGGATGACGGTGTGCTCTGAGAATTAAAATCAGTGACCCAAACAGATTTCTGACTTCTAAGTTGGGAGTATAGAAGCAATGCAGTGTGAGTTTATCACACCCTTTCTACAGCATAGATCCCGAATTGACTTCTAATATGAGCCCCTGATCATTATATTTCAATTTTGTATTTCTAACCACATAGCTAGAGAATGCAGAGCTGGCATCTGTAGAAATTGATTTTTCTTTTTCTGTAGAAACAGTCCTTTGCTGTCACAATAAAGCATATTCTTTTCCTTAGAAAGTAAAAGAAATTACTAACAGTACTTTTATCCTGCCAAACAGCCAAATTCAGTCTGCAACACAGCTTTTCAAATCTTTCAGCTCTTTCTGCCACTGCTTTAGAAAAAAAACAAAAAGGTAGCTGCTGTGTACACATAAGTGAGTCTTCACAAAGTAGCACTCTAAACCTAACTCATCTAGCTAATCTCCCTGGGACTCGAGTTTGTTTATCTGTAAAATGAAAGAGTCAAATAAGTGACTTTTTTGTTTTGTTTTGTTTTTTTCTTTTTAAAAAAAAATTATTTATTTTACTTTAGGTGCAAGACGCATCACCTGCATGGAAAAGGATTGAGGGAGATTACTTAGAGGGGAATTAAGGAATTTAAAGCAAGAACTTGATACAGTGCTTGATTTCAGCAGTTTATCGTCTTGATAATGAAGCTGTCAATATAGCAACTGTTATATGCCTGACAAATAGAGGAAGATAAATCTGATAGCTAGCCAGCTAGATAGATGCTCATTAATTAATTTTAAGGATTATTTGGAGAGTAATAGGAATTTTGGTGAAAACTTAGAAAGTAGAAGGCAAATAAAAAGGAATGAGATCATGTCCTTTGCAGGGACATCGATGAAGCTGAAAGCCATAGCCATAATCCTCAGCAAATGAACACAGGAATAGAAAACCAAATGCCACATGTTATCACTCATAAGTGGGAGTTGAACAGTGAGAACACATGGGTACAGGGAGGAGAGCAACATACACCAGAGCCTGTTGGGGGTTGGGGAGTGAGGAGAGGGAACTTGGAGGACCGTTCAATAGGCACAGCAAACCACCATGGCACACGTATACCTGTGTAACAAACCTGCACATTCTGCACATGTATTCCAGAACTTAAAGCAAAATTAAAAAAAAAAAAGAAAGAAAGAAAGTAAAAGGCAAAAATAAGGAAACTGTCACAGAGGAAAGAACTACAGGTATAAAAGAGGGAGAGAGAGACAGAGAGAAGAAAAGTAAACATATTCCATAAGAGCCAAGAACTCATAAAAGCTTTGATGATGCTAAAGAAAATGCTTCACCCACTCTCCAAATTCAAATGGAGTTGGGGTAAGAACTTGGTGGATCTGAACTACTCTATGTAATTATGGGACAAATTATGATGAGGATGCTGAGAAGGAAATCTAGAAGACAGAGACCAGCAAAATGGGGCACTTGCATGGACTGAGGCGGGAGATTTGAGAAACTTCAGGTCACAAACTAGCCCAACAGAGACTTGATAAACAAACAATTCTACATTATTGGATGGGAGAGTGTGTGTGTGTGTGTGTGTGTGTGTGTGTGTGTGTGTGTGTGTTAAATACTTGCTATGGGCCCTGATAGCTCCTCTCTCCCTCTTTGTCACTCCGTGTGTGTTTAATAGAGGCTGCATTACTCACTCATGTTTTTCTGTGGAAGTCAGTTATTTTGGGTAAACTTGAAGGGAGGCTGGATTTTATGTGTGGTTGAGGCAAGGCAAGGCCAAATTATGTAGGATGACTGGCATTGAAAACAAAAGTGATTTTGAGAATGTGAAGATTGTGTGCACATATGTATGTGCAAGCAAGTGTTGCACGTGCACACATGCATGTGCAGGCAAGGAGCTGTGAACTGTCAAAAAGGCTGCTGTGAGACGTGTTCCTCTCTCTGCCTCAGATGAAGTGTTAATGGGTTATGTAACCTCCCTTTACATCTCAAGCCCTGAGATGATGAAAACAGCTGTGCATCATGAGTGGAACACAACTGTACTCATGTGTGTGGTGACATTGAACATGGTGGACCTAAGTGGATTGATGGTGGGACATGAAAGAAATTAAGCAGTTTCCATTTTCTGGTTTTTTAATTTATTATTATTATTATTATTATTTGCCAGAATGGGAGAATACCAGAAAGTAGATGGAGGAGAGATCAGAGGGAAGGTTCTAGCAAACCTGGAAGAAACAGCAAGACATGAAGTCCATAGGCTTGGAGATGACATCTCTTTCCATTTTCATATAGCACTCAGGTCTATATCTCCAGTCATGGGCTAGAAAGTGGGCTCAATCGTTGGAACATGAAAATTGATCTCAGGCTTAGGTTAGGTTTCTCTTCCTACCCCACATGACAAAATCACCAAACTGAGAAGGGGTTCAGTAGTAGAAACATTTTATTGGAATAGTGGCATTCTGAATTTTAGAAAATATTAACAGTGTCCAACAGGCATGGGCTTTGTGTATGGGGATAAGGGAGTATATGTTCTAGGGTCTTTGTGTGGTGGGCTCTGCAATGATTGGAATAAAGCTGAAAATAAGAATAATTGATTCAGCATCTTAACACTTGGAGTGTTAATCTGTCTAGGAATTAACTTTGAACTTCATGATGATATCACCCTCTGCATGGGCTTCTTGTGGAAGGGAGGCACTCCCAGGGAGACTCTGCCCAGTGACTGCCTTGTTGACAGGCAGAGATAATTTAGGTGTCAACGGTGGCATGTTTACAGTACAGCTACACAGTGCCAAATGAATCCATGAGACAGAGTGAGAAAAATTTGGGTTAAGTGATCAGGAAAGAAGAAAGAATGAAGAGTACAAAGAATCATCTAATTGATGGGAAGGAATTAAATGGTCCTCATATTCCCTAATTGAGTCTCCCACCTTCTGATCTTCATGACCTTGGTAGAGCCATGACAGTTTTCCTCCAAGGATGCCCTTAGCTCATGCACCAAAGGTGGGTCCCACATTTTTTCCTGAAGGTACAGTGTTTCTGGGGTAACCTTGGAGTCTTAATTAGCCCACTGAAGACAACGTGACAAAAGGCACCAAATGTTTTCTTATTGTCATCCACATCAACTGAGATAAAAATATTGAATGGCCACATGTAGAAGTTACTGACAAAGAAGTTTTTAAAGAGGTAGGAGTCACCAAAGAAAGAGACAAAGATTTTATGGGAAGTCCTCAAGAGTAGTATGATGACAGAAGTCCCTCAGCCCCATGATATAACACTGCTGGTCTTCATACCTACAGGAGGAACCAGGCAGAGGCAACGTGGCCCATCCTGGCCCTGTCCTAATGTTACAGGAAAGGGGTCCTGATCCAGACCCCATGAGAATTTTCTTGAATCTTGCATAAGAAAGAATTTATGGCAAGTCCATAGACAGAGCAAACTGAAGGACTGCTGGTTGCCCATTTTTGTGCTTATTTCTTAATGATATACTAAACAATGGGGTGGATTATTCATGCCTCCCCTTTGCGGACCATATAGGGTACCTTCCTGACTTGCCATGGCATTTGTAAACTGTCATGGTGCTGGTGGGAGTGTAGCAGTGAGGATGACCAGAGGTCACTCTTGTAGTCATCTTAGTTTTGGTGGGTTTTAACCAGCTTCTTTACTGCAACCTGTTTTATCAGCAAGGTCTTTATGGCTTGTATCTTGCACTAACCCGTTACTTCATTCTGTGACTTAGAATGCCTTAACTGTCTAGGAATGCAGCCCAGTAGGTCTCAGTGTCCTTTTACCCAGCTCTTATTTATGATGCTGTTGCTCTGGTTCACATGCCTCTGACATTTTCTCCCTCCCTTTTAAAAGAAAACCCTTAGTCCTAAGGGCTGCAGAGGGACAAAGATCCATTTTCTGTAACTTCTTCAGGCTGAATAGGGGCAATGATATTCCTGCCTAACTATTAGGGTCTCTTGTGTTCATAGTAGAGAGCAGCTCAGTCAGAAGGCATCAGCATGGCAGGGGACATTCTTGACTCTTGAGTTCTGCAAAGAGGTGATAGCTAGACAATTAACTTTAGCCAACATGTTCCCACACAGAATCTCTTTTACAATTAATTTTCTGCAAACCTTCTAACAAAATATTTGATTTAAGCTCTTATTATTAAACCACTTATCTTTTTCATATATAAACATCACACATATAATACATATGAATACACAGAAGATGAAGGATCATCCCCTAAGCCAGGAATTGAACCCTGAACCTGGGCTGCCATTGTGAAAAGAGAAAGCACAGCCACGTGGTTACAAGTCAAGCTCCCAAGGACATGACTGACCAGTTTGCTGAACTGTCTTAACAGTAGGCTTGTCCTAAGCCCCTCTTCTATCCTAAAGTACCCCTCATTATAACAGAAGAATACCAAAAGACAAATTCATATCACAGAGTACAACAGATTCGCTAGAGCTTAAGAATAGCCTCACAAAATCTTTTTCTCGTTAATTAAAACTTTACAGGAGATAAACTGTGATTTTTACCATTCAGCCAGTTTGCACAGAGAGAGAAAGGAAAGCATTGCCTGAGGCAGGGTGGGGAAAGTTGGTTGCTCAGGGAGGCCAGAGAAAGACCCATCCATTGCAGCCACGGCGAAAAGTTTATGCACCTGCCTGTCTGTAGTGGAGGGATCTCTTCCAGCAGTCCCATCAGCTCTCAAGTTTCTCCTTTTAGGGAGGAAAAAACTCCCCATGTCCCACAATCCTGTGTATACGGAACCCTGTCACCCACAGCCATCAGCAAAGAGTAAAAGGCAATTAATCCAAAGAGAATAGAAGTTAACATCCCATAGTGCCAAACCCGTTCTTAGCTGAAAGGAACTTGACTGAGAGAGACGCCCAACCTTATACATCTTAAAAGGGACACTAACCCTCCTAAGTTGGGCCTCTAACCCCAAATCAGTCAAACATCCTTGCCTTTTTTGAGAGGGGCCTTTAACCCCCTCTGTCTTAGGAGAGGCTCTAATTCTTCTAAGTTGGGCCTCTAACCCAATCCCATCTTTACCCAGCTACCCATCCCCCTTACTCAGTCATCCAATCCGTGCTGCAGTCTATTTCCTTAGGGTCGTGGGTCTCCTCAGTATCATCCCTTTAGGGTTCACCAGAGAGATGTCACTGGACCCCACCACTTACCCAAAGTTAGCCTTTGGGTCAGGGATTTTCTCACTATAGTTGCTTCCATGGTCACTAAAAAGATGTTACAGGATCCCAACACTTACCCAAAGTTAGTCTTTAGGTTGGGGGTTTCTGCACTATTGTCCCTTTGTGGTCACCAGAAAGATATTACAGGAAAGGGGTCCTGATTCAGACCCCAAGAGGGTTCTTGGATCTCGTGCAAGAAATAATTCAGGGTGAGTCTGTAAAGTGAAAGCAAGTTTATTAAAAAACCTAAGGGAATAAGAGAATGGCTTCTCCATACATAGAGCAACCCCGAGGGCTGCTGGTTGCCCATTTTTATAGTTATTTCTTAATGATATGCTAAAGAAGGGGTGGATTATTCATGCCTTCCCTTTTAGATTATATAAGGTAACTTTCTGACATTGCCATGGCATTTGTAAACTGTCATGGTGCCGGTGGGAGCGTAGCAGTGAGGATGATCAGAGGTCACTCATCGCCATCTTGGTTTTGGTGAGTTTTAGCCAGCTTCTTTACTGCAACCTGTTTTATCAGCAGCGTCTTTATGATCTGTATCTTGTGCTGACCTCCTGTTTCATTCTGTGACTTAGAATGCCTTAACCATCCAGGCACACAGCCCAGTAGATCTCAGCCTCATTTTACCCAACTGCTATTTAAGATGGAACTGCTCTGGCTCATATGCCTCTGACACTAATACCTTTACCTTGCCCTAGGTGCTAAATCAATGGCTTAGAAATAAATGTTTTAATAACTGAATTTTTACTTACTTTTTTATCCTCAAATCCCCTTTCTAACTCAGTTTAAGTAATTGAGGCTTATTTCTGAGTTTAAGGACTTCTCTTGGTTCTCAGCCTTTTTGTCCAGATCTTCCTATTCATTTGTCCATGACACTGTGAGCTCTATGAGGGCAAGGATCACATCTCTCTTCTCTGTTGTGTCACCAGCACTGGAAACAGAGAAAACCTGGTAAAAAGTAAATGTCTGAAGTTCAGAACTTTGCCTGAGTTGGTCTGCTTTCTTCCACCCTCTCATCTATGGGTCCAGTGAGGACATCTGGGACCACAAAGCCTACTGGCAGACATGCCTGTTTCAGTGAAAATGAACCGACTAGAAGAGAGTGCTGTGGCTGGGTAGTGGATGTGAAATTGATAGCAAGCTTTCAGTTTTCAGTTTTTTTTTTTTCCTATATATAAACACTGCTGCTCTTTGGTGGGTTAGGTACTTGCATCCTGAAATAGCACCTTAATCTCCCTGGAATTAAATTTCATGACTACTTTGTAGATCCTGTCATGGGTAGGTATAGGACCCTCCATTTGGAGGGGTTATGATATGTACCTTCTCCAGCTCTCTGAGGCTGAAAATCCCCTGGCTCCTTGCATCACCTCCAACAGCTGTAACTTCATTATGCAGTGATTACTGTCATTTATGGGGAAGGATGAAATATTTGCAGTGGATGGGATCAGAGCTCCCTCCCATTACACACACAGTCACTCAGAAAGATTCTTATTTGTGGCTTTCACTTTTCATTTGGCTTCCTCTGCTCAGGTCAAAGAGATTAAACTTAAGAACCTAAGGGGAGAATAAAAATATTAGTAATTTTTGGTTTGTTTGTTTTGGTATTTCTTCTGATCTTTTCTGAGGAGAGCTTAGGGTTATAAAGGAAAGTTTAGACTATAGGCCTGGTTTGTCTTTATTCTCTATATGACATTCAGAAAACTGATGTCTTACAGTCACTATTTCTTCAGCTATGAAATAGAAATATCAACTAATTTGATGTGTAGTTGTAAATTAAAGGGAAACCCAGTTATTAGTTGTTTTTTTGTTTGTTTTATTCTGGGAATCCTTTGTCTCACTAGGCTGTCTCCCTGGTGTCCAGAACCCATGGATGAGAATCTCAGCACCTCCTTAAGTTGCTTTTAAAAATCTCCTCCTGCCAGGCACACTGGCTTACACGTATAATCTTAGCACTTTGGGAAGCTGAGTGAGGAGGCTTGCTCGAGCTTGTGTTTGAGATTAGCATGGGAAACATAGTGAGACCCTGCCTCTACAAAAATAAAAACAATTAGCGGGGCATGGTGGCTCTTGTGTATAGTCCCAGCTACTCAAGAAGCTGTGGCAAAAGGATCAGCCCAGGAGATTAAGGCTACAGTGAGCCATGATTGCTCTACTGCACTCCAGCCTGGGTGACAGGGCAAGACCCTGTCTCAAAAAAAAAAAAAAAAAAAAAAAATTTACTCCCATAAGTGTTTCATAAGCAATGTCAATTTTACTGAAGCTTTTATAAGATTAAAGAGGAAATTTATTACATACAGGATTTTTTTTTTTAACTTTCATTACTCATTTTTACTCTCCTAAAGACTTTCAGCTGAGCAGCTCTAGGTATGATGGAGCCAGGAGTGCTTTCTAACTCTTTCTCCACAGAAGGACTGGTCTACCTGGCCTTTCTCATTCCCTTCTTAGGGAACTTGAATTTCTTATTCTACTACTACTATGCAGAGTAGCTTTCTACTCTTTTTAGCATTCAGGCCTGGCTCCTGGGGCCTGGACACCCTAAGGGGACTTCCAAAAACAAATCAGGCAGGTATCTTTAATGAGGAAGTTGTCTTTGTTATAAAGAAAAATTTTAAATTTGTATAGCATCAGATGGTCTGGATTAAAATTCTCATTCTGCAATTCACTAGCTTATGACCTTAGGCAAGTTGTTCCCCCTTGTAGAATTTTAGTTTCCCTATCTGTAAAATAAGAATGAGAGAATGTATATTATAATGTTGTTGTTATGATTAAATGGGACAATCCAAGAAAAGTGCTTAGCACAAACCTAGGAATATAACCCCATAAACATTAAGAAATAAATCGGTAAAATGCCTACATTGCAGGCTTTTGATAGGGAGCAGTATTGCTATTTCATAGGCTTTTACATAAGTTAGAGATCATATACGTTTGAAATGGTATTTCAAGTATTGTTAGGAAAACATTTTTATTTGGGTACACAGTAAGGTAGGGAGAATTTCTAGAGTCAACAAAGCAGAGTTGTCTGTGACAAGAAGCCATTCTGGCTGGATTTTGGAAGTATGAGAATTTTTTATGTGTCCAGCACCCTTCTAAATTTTAGGGCATGTATTATCTGCCCCATATTACTCTCAGGCCAAGGTAGCATCGCTATTTTTTCTTACTAGGACCAGTATGGGTTCATGGGGTGGTCTTTCAGCTTAACCAGAGGTCTGGTCAATGGGATTCAATCCCACAAATATTTACCAAGCTTCAATCTGATAGGTTTTGATTGGATGGTGTCATCTGCTTTATGGTGGACAAGGAGATGTGCCACCCAGATTTCCCTTCATGAACGGACTTTTTGCCCCAGTTGTCAGCAGGCAGCTCCTGCTGACAGTTTTCTTCAGGCTTTGCCTCAGCAGCAAAAAAACACCCAAGGCTATGCCCTTCTTAGGAACCCTCATATACAATGACTGATCAAGGCAGGGGCCCGAAGATCCAAAGACCAGGTTATTTCTGCCCATCAAAGAACAACTCTGTGAGGTTGGCTGAGGTTTTGCCAGGCCACTTCCCAGTTCAAATCTGCATCTGCCCAGCTTTTCCTTCTCCGCCTTTCCCTCCATGTTCGTTGATCTCCAACAAAAATCCTACAAGCCAAACTTTGTCTCCATGTCTGCTTCCAGAGAACCCAACATATGACATATTATTTGGGACCTACATCCTTCACCTTTTAACAAATTCCTAGGACCATGCTAAATATTGTGGGGTTTATAAAGGAGGTGTACATATTCTTGTCTCCAAGAAACTCTCTAGGAATACAGAATACACATACACACATGCTTACACACATGTACAAATAAATACATGTGTACTAAAATGACTAATAGTGAAATATTATATAGGCAGACAGGTAGAGATAATGTATACAGACAATTTAAAAGGCCAGGCTAGTTCAGGGAAAGGAGATGGGTTTGTGTGGACTCCAAGGACTGGGAAGAATTGAGAAAATCACTCTAACATGTAATTTAAAATGTTTTCCCTTTTTGAAGAAAATATGCAGACTGGCCTTCTCAATTCATGATAAACAAACGGATTAAATGCAGCTACTAATCCCATGAGCCCTTGCAGTTCATCAGGAAATTGCAAAACAGGAGCCTAGAAATCTGGAGGACTACAGTAAGACCAAGAAGCCATGCTTGTTTAATACAGCTGACCTGGCAGCTTAAAGGTCATCGTGATGTATTGGGTATGGAACATGTTGGGCAGCCTAAAGGAGATTCTGGAAGGTTGCAGATAAGAAAGCTAGCCAAACACAATGTCTCTGCTCACCAAGCTCCAGAACTGCCCCCCAAACAACTTCCCAGTTGGTTACAAATGTCAGATGACAGGACTCCTGTCAGAACAAATCCTGGCTCCCCTCAATACACACACAAGGAGGTGAGGCCTAATCAGCACTTGTTGAATGGGCAACGACATGGACAGGCAGTGGAAAAGACTCTTCCAAGCTGCCTTGCTCTTTTATTCATTCAAATATTCATTCAGCATTATTTATTGAAAGCCTACTATGTGTCAAGGACTGTTCTAAACATTACTCTCAAAGCTCATTAAGGTCTAGTGGGAGCTAGAGATCATAAAATATAAAAAATCAGAAAAAATAAATGATTAGCATTTGTGATAAGTGCTATAGCGTCAATAAATTGGATAAAAATGAGGACAGGCTCCTCAACACGGCCAGTGGGGAAGGGCTTTCCAAAGGAGGAGAAAGAAGAAACCATTGAACCAGGTATGAAGGTAGCAGGTGAGGTGAGGGGATTGAATTTTAGGCAGGAAGAAGAGCTTGTGTGAAGAGTTTGAGAAAGAAGATAGCAGAGAACATTTGAAAAATTATGAATAAGGCAGGTTGCTAGAAAAGAGTGAGGAAGGGGAGGTAGCCCAAGTGAGGGTAGAAAAGAAGCAGGATAGATTAATCAGGTCTGTGTCAGGAGTTTGGATGCAACCCATGGGGAAAGGGAAGCTCATTTAACTTGAACAATAATCCAATTAAAATTAAAAGCACATATCTTCTGCAAGGTGAAGGAGAGCTGATCCCAGATGGCTTGACCAAAGCATTTGGAAGGCCAATGTGATAGCATTTTCTTGGTCTCTGTGTTTTCCACTCTTCTCTTGCTTTGTAGTGGTTTCCAGCTCCAGAATTGAACTGCAGAACTTGCCATGGTGCATGCATGCTGGTGAAACTGGTGGTCTCCTAAATTGAGTTTGGGGGGATGCATATAAGAAAGGCAGTGGGGCACATCAAGAAATAACTTAGGTGTTGGCGCCAGTTACATGGCATGTTGAGCTTTGATCATTTCACCTACATGGGCTTCAATTTTGTTCATCTTTTAACAAAATTAAACAACATCCTCTCTATTTTCCCTGTACAGGAAGGGTGAGGAGCCATGAGATAAGAAATGACTTAGAGGCATAGTACTTTTATAACCTGGAATTAGATATCAGGAAAAAGACAAAAAAAGATAGCATAGTATTTTTTAAAAGATAGAGCTATTTTCTTCATAAAGTATTGGTATTAAATTACCAGTAAGACAGATTGACTGCATTGGTGAGAGGTGAGAAGTACAGAACTTGAAAGAAGAGACATTATTTAGCTATTTTCAAGTATATACCTTTATAACAAGTAGAGAAAAATTTATTCCTGATGATAATGCTACAGAATTCTTCTTAAGATGCAAACCATATTTCTTGAATGCCCTGAGAGACTCCCTTGGGGTCATTGAGCTGCAGTGGGGAATGCATGTCAGCTTACACGGAGCCCTCAGAGAAGGGCAGAACTATCTATCTCCTCATAACAGGGAAGAAAACTTGTTCCTAAAAAGGAGGAGAAAAAAAGAAAATAGCAAGGAATGAACTGGAGAGGAGGGAAGAGAGACAAGAGTGGCAGAAAACATTGTAGGATACCATGTTTCCTCTCCCCTTGACCCTCCAAATCTTCAGTAAGGTGATCTAGCTCACGAAATGGTAGTAGCTTTATTTCCCTGAAAACAGTAGAATGGGCCACTGGCACAACTGACTGCAGGAGCTAAGGACAGAAGTCATCAGGAGAAAGCAAGGTCCTGGGAACTCCTAAATGTCTTGGAGCTTTGGAACCAGCCATTCAAACCAAGATTGCTTTGTTCTCCAAAAGGCACGAATGCCACTGCTATAACCTGAGTTATAAGAGAAAGCAAACCAATATTATTACAGAGTACACTTAGATATGCAGGTATCTTGCAAATGAGCTCATTCATTAAAGCTGCCCACTTACTTGAGACTAGTTTTTGTGTTTTAATGCAGACTAAAGCTAACGGTCACCTTTCTCACATCACTGTTTGCTTTGCCAAACTCTTTCTTCCTGAAACATGGAAGCTTAACCAAGTCCTTCTCCAAATCATGTAATTCCAGTTCACTTGAACTAGATGCATTTCTGTGCATTTCTTTAAAGAACCATCAGAATATAAAGTAGCATGAGCTTATTTAAGAGTTTACCACCAATGAACTCACTGAATTAAATGGGTGAAGAATAAAGACTTCATGCTTCCTGCTAGGAAATAGCATTCAAAAGAGAAAGACATTTCTTTTTGTCTTTTTTATTAACTTTTCTTTTTAAGTTCAGGTGTACATGTGCACGTTTGTCACATATGTAACTTGTGTCATGGGGGTTTGTGGTACAGATTTTTTCATCACCCAGGTATTAAGCCCAGTACCCAATAGCTAATTTTTCCTGATCCTCTTCCTCCTCCCACCCTCTTCTCTCAAGAAGGCCCCTGTATATATTGTTCCCCTTTATGGGTCCATGTGTTCTCATTATTTAGCTCCTACTTATCAGTGAGAACATGTGGGATTTGGCTTTTTGTTCCTGCATTAGTTTGCTAAGATAATGGCCTCCAGCTCCATCCATGTCCCTGCAAAGGACATGATCTCATTCTTTTTTATGACTGTGTAGTATTATATGATGTATATGTACCACATTTTCTTTATCCACTCTCTCATTGAGGGGCATTTAGGTTGATTGCATGTCTTTGTTATTGTGAATAGTGCTGCAGTGAACAGACATTCTCATGTATCTTTATAATAGAACTGTTTACATTCCTTTGAGTATATACCCAGTAATGGAATTGCTGAGTCAAATGGCACTTCTGTCTTTAGGTCTTTGAGAAATCACTGCATTGTGGAGGAAGACATTTCTAATGTAGCATTTTCAGATTTGAATTTCATTATGACATTTCTTTAATATTGTAAAATGCTTAAGAATATTGGCTCTAGAAACTAATTCCTAAGCTCAAATCCTTATTGTATCACTTGCTATTGTGTGACCTTTTGAAAGTCTCATAACCTCTCTGAGCTTCAGCTATATTCTCCATAAAATGGGCATATCCCACAGGATTATTGTGTTAACTATAGATGAGTCAGCACAGTGCCTGGTACTGCATAAACACTTAGGAAATACAATCTTTATTTCCATAATTGTCACCATCTTTAATATATGGGCTCTTTGTCACTGCTGCCTAGAGCTGGAATTGCATACAAAAATCCATAATACAATTTCTCATTTAACTAGTCTAAGCCAACCTTTAAAGGAGATGAGTTTATGCTCAAAGTTATATATTTGACATTTCTAATCTAATGCTTTTTAAATTTTTTTTTCCACTTTCCTTTTTTTTTTTTTTTACCTTTAGGTTCTGAGGTAAATGTGCAGGTCATACAGGGTTGTTGCACAGGCGCATACTATATCCTGCATTTCTCCTCATGTTACCCCTCCACACCCTTCCCACCCCCTGCTGTTCCTCCCCTACCCCTGCCAATGGCCCCCCCGGGTGTGATACTCCTCTCCCTGAGTCCACGTGTTCTCATTGTTCATCACCTGCCTATGAGTGAGAATATGTGGTGTTTGGTTTTCTGTTCTTGTGTCAGTTTGCTGAGAATGATGGTTTCCAGATTCATCCAAGTCCCTACAAAGGACACGAACTCATCATTTTTTATGGCTGTGTAGTATTCCATGGTGTATGTGTGCCACATTTTCTTTGTCCAGTCCATCATTGATGGGCATTTGGGTGGTTCCATCTCTTTCCTATTGTAAACAGGGCTGCAATGAACATACATGTGCATGTGTCTTTATAGTAGAACGATTTATAGTTCTTCGGGTATATACCCAGTAATGGGATTGCTGGGTCAAAAGGAATTTCTATTTCTAGATCTTTGAGAAATCACCACACTGTCTTCCACAATGGTTGAACTAATTTACACTCTCACCAACTGTGTAAGAGTGTTCCTATTTCTCCACATCCTCTTCAGCATCTGTTGTCTCCAGATTTGTTAATGATCACCATTCTAACTGGCATGAGGTGGTATCTCAATGTAGTTTTGATTTGCATTTCTCTATTGAGCAGTGATGATGAGCATTTTTTCATATGTTTGATGGCCTCATATGTGTCTTCTTTTGAAAAATGTCTGTTCATATCCTTCGCCAACTTTTGAATGAGGTGGTTTGTTTTTTTCTTGTATATCCATTTTAGTTCTTTGTAGATTCTGGATATTAGCCCTTTGTCAGATGGGTAGATTGCAAAAATTTTTTCCCATTCTTTTGGTTGCCAGTTCACTCTAATGATGGTTTCTTTTGCTGTACAGAAGCTCTGAATTTTAATTAGATCCCATTTGTCTGTCTTGGCTTTTGTTGCCATTGCTTTTGGTGTTTTAGTCATGAAGTCCTTGCCTATGCCTATGTCCTAAATGGTTTTGCCTATGTTTTCTTCTAGTTTTTTTATGGTGTTAGGTTTTATGTTTAAGTCTTTAATCCATCTGGAGTTAATTTTAGTGTAAGGTGACAGGAAGGGGTCCAGTTTCTGCTTTCAGCACATGGCTAGCCAGTTTTCCCAACAGCATTTGTTAAAGATGGAGTCCTTTCCACATTGCTTATTTTTGTCAGGTTTGTCAAAGATCAGATGGTTGTAGATGTGTGGTGTTGCTTCTGAGGCCTCTGTTGTGTTCCATTATTCTATGTCTCTGTTTTTGTACCAGTACCATGTTGTTTTGATTACTGTAGCCTTGTAGTATAGCCTGAAGTCTGGCAGTGTGATGCCTTGGCTTTGTTCTTTTTGCTTAGGATTGCCTTGGCTATGCAGGCTCTTTTATGATTCCATATGAAGTTTAAAGTGGTTTCTTCCAGTTCTGTGAAGAAGGTCATTGGTAGCTTGATGGGGATAGCATTGAATCTATAAATTACTTTGGGCAATATGGCCATTTTCACGATAACGATTCTTCCTAAACATGAGCATGTAATGTTTTTCCATCTGTTTATGTCCTCTCTTATTTTGTTGAGCAGTGGTTTGTAGTTCTCCTTGAAGAGGTCCTTTACATCCTTTGTTAGTTGTATTCCTAAATATTTTATTCTCTTTGTAGCAATTGTGAATGGGAGTTCACTCTTGATTTGGCTCTCTAGTTTGTCTGTTATTGGTATATAGGAATGCTTGTGATTTCTGCACTTTGATTTGTATCCTGAGACTTTGCTGAAGTTGCTTATCAGTTTGAGAAGATTTTGAACTGAGATGATGGGGTCTTCTAAATATACAATCATGTCATCTGCAAATAGAGACAGCTTGACTTCCTCTTTTCCTATTTGAATACCCTTTATTTCTTTTTCTTACCTGATTGCTGTGGCTAGAACTTCCAATATTATATTGAATAGGAGTGGTGAGAGAGGGCATCCTTTTCTAGTGCCTGATTTCAAAGGAAATGCTTCCAGCTTTTGCCCATTTGGTATGATATTGGCTATAGGTTTGTCACAAATAGCTTTCATCATTTTATGATACGTTCCATCCATACCTAGTTTATTGAGGGTTTTTAGCATGAAGTGCTGTTGAATTTTGTTGAAGGCCTTCTCTGCATCTATTGAGATAATCATGTGGTTTTCGTCTTTGATTCCATTTATGTGATGGATTACGTTTATGGACTTATGTATGTTGAACCAGCCTTGCATCCCCAGGATGAAGCCTATTTGATCATGATGAATATGCTTTTTGATGTGCTATTGCATTTGGTTTGCCCATATTTTATTAAAGATTTTTACATCGATATTTATTACGGATATTGGCCTGAAGATTTCTTTTTTAGTTGAGTCTCTGCTGGGTTTTGGTATCAGGATGATGTTGGTCTCATAAAATGTGTTACGGAGGATTCCCTCTTTTTGTATGGTTTGATATAGTTTCAGAAGGAATGGAACCAGCTCCTCTTTGTATGTCTGGTAGAATTCGGCCGTGAACCCATCTGGACCTGGACATTTTTGGTTGGTAGGCTATTGATTGCTGCCCCAACTTCAGCCCTTGTTATTGGTCTATTCAGGGTTTCAACTTCCTAGTGGTTTAGTCTTGGTAGAGTACAAGTGTCTAGGAATTTATCCATTTCTTCCTGGTTTACTGGTTTATGTGCATAGAGCTTTTTGTAGTAATCTCTGATGGTAGTTTGTATTTCTGTGGAATCACTGGTGATATCCCCTTTATCTTTTTTTATTGCATCTATTTGTTTCTTCTCTCATTTCTTTTTTATTAGTCTGGCTAGCGGTCTCTCTATTTTGTTGATCTTTTCAAAAAACCAGCTCCTGGATTTATTGATTTTTTGAAGAGTTTTTGTGTCTCTGTCTCCTTCAGTTTAGCTCTGATCTTAGTTATTTCTTGTCTTCTCCTAGCTTTTGAGTGTTTTTGATCTTCCTCCTCTAGCTCTTTGAATTTTGATGATAGGGTGTCAATTTAGATCTTTCCTTGTTTCTCATGTGGGCATTTATTGCTGTAGATTTCCCTCTTGACACTGCTTTAAAGGTGTCCTAGAGATTCTGGTCAGTTGTGTCTTCATTCTGATTGGTTTCAAAGAACATCTTTATTTCTGCCTTCATTACATTGTTTATCCAGTTGACACTCAGAAGCTAGTTGTTGAATTTCCAAGTGGTTGTGCAGATTTGAGTGTGTTTCTTAATCCTGAGTTCTAATCTGATTGCGCTGTGGTCTGATAGACTGTTTGTTATGATTTCCATTCTTTTGCATCTGCTGAGGAGTGATTTGCTTCTAATGATGTGGTCAATTTTAGAGTAAGTGCGATGTGGTGCTGAGAAAAATGTATATTCTGTGGATTTGTGGTGGAGAGTTCTGTCTGTGTCTATTGGGTCTGCTTGGTCCAGCTCTGCATTGAAGTTCTTGATGTCCTTGTTAATTTTCTGCCTTGTTGATCTAATATTGACAGTAGAGTGTTGAAGTCTCCCACTATTATTGTGTGGGAGTCTAAATCTCGTTTTAGGTCATTAAGAACTTGCTTTAGGTATCTGGGTGCGCCTTTGTTGGGTGTGTTTATATTTAGGATAGTTAGCTCTTCTTGTTGGTTTGATCCTTTTACCATTATTTAATGCCCTTCTTTGTCTCTTTTTATCTTTTTTGGTTTGAAGTCTATTTTATCAGACACTAGGATTACAACTCCTGCTTTTTTTTTTTTTTTTCGCTCTGCATTTGCTTGATAAATCTTCTTCCACCCCTTTATTTTTAGTCTATGTGTGTCTCTGTATGTGAGATGGGTTTCCTGAATACAGGGATGATATTGACTTTTTATCCAGTTTGCCAGTCTGTGTCTTTTGATTGGGGTGTTAAGGCCATTTACATTCAGTGTTAATATTATTATGTGTGAATTTGATCCTGCCATTTTGTTACTGGCTGGTTTTCTTGCCCATTAGTTGACTCACTTTCTTCATTGCATTTTTGGTCTTTGCCATTTGGCATGCTTTTGCAGTGGCTGGTACTTGTTCCTTTCTGTGCTTAGTGTTTCTTTCAGGACCTCTTGTAGGGCAGGTCTGGTGGTGACGAAATCTCTCAGTAATTGCTTGTCCTTAAAGGATTTTATTTCTTTTTCACTTATGAAGCTTAGTTTGGCTGGATATGAGATCTTGGTTGAAAGTTCTTTTCTTTATGGATGTCGAATATTGCACCCACTCTTTTCTGGCTTGTAGGGTTTCTGCTGAGAGATCTGCTGTGAGCCTGATTTGCTTCCCTCTGTGGGGGACCTGACCTTTCTCTCTAGCTGCCCTTAGTATTTTTTTCCTTCATTTCAACCCTGGTGAATCTGATGATTATGTGCCTTGAGGTTGCTCTTCTTGAGGAATATCTTTGTGGAGTTCTTTGTATTTCTTGGATTTGAATGTTGGACTGCCTTGCTAGTCTTGGGAGGTTCTCCTGGATGATATCCGGGTGAGTGTTTTCCAACTTGGATTCATTCTCCCCATCATATTCAGGTACACTGATCAAGCGTAGATTAGGTCTTTGCACATAATCCCATATTTCTTGGAGGCTTTTTTCATTTCTTTTCACTCTTTTTTCTCTTGTCTTATCTTCTCTTTTTATTTCATTGAATTGATCTTCAATCTCTGATATTCTTTATTCTGCTTCATCAATGTGGCTATTAAAACTTGTCTTTGCTTCACGTAGTTCTCATGCTGTGTTTTTCAACTCCATCAAGTCATTTATGTTCTCTAAGCTTGTTATTTTAGTTAGCATTTCGTCTAATCTTTTTTCAAGGTTTTTGGTTTCTTTGCATTGAGTTAGAACGTGTTCCTTTAGCTCAGAAACGTTTATTATCCATCTTCTGAAGCCTGTTTCTGTCAATTCGTCTCATTCTTTCTCGGTCATGTTGTGTTCCCGTGTTGTTGAGGAGTTGTGATCCTTTGAAGGAGAAGAGGTGTTCTGGTCTTTGATGGTTTCATCTTTTTTGCATTGGTTTTTTTCCCATCTTCATGCATTTAGCTAGCTGTGATCTCAGGGAGGCTGCTTGATGAGGTTGCTTGTCGGCCTGTGGAGGTGCTACTGGGTTTCTAGGGACTCCTTCAGGTGGCTAGATAAGCTTCCTGTGCCTTTTTTGTTTACACTGGGAGATTAGGCCCGCCTCTTCTGCTGACCTGGAGGCAGTGCTGTGTGGTCAAGAACACTGTCCGTTGCTATGTAGGCTTCCTGTGTTTTTTGTTAAAACATGAAGCCTAGTCCCACCCCTTTAATGGTTGGTTAAGTCTTTCCTCCACAGGGCTGGATCATTCAGTGTTCAGCTCAGACAGTGGCACTGGTTGTGTAACCTGCTAGAGTTAGTGCTTCAGCCCTCTTGGATTTGTGGGGAAGGGTAGGGACCCACCCAGCCTCACCCTGCTTTTAGCTCCCTCTCTCCCGTCATGGGGGAGGAGGCTGCCCAGCTGCTCCATCTGTATTCCTGCGTTTAGCTCCCTCTCTCTTGGGGCAGGGGGAGGGGGCAATAGTTTAGTCCGCAGGCTCTCCCGGCCAGCTTATGGGCTTATGCATTTGCTTAGATCTGTGCGCCAATCCAGGACACCGTCCTGGATTATTGTTCAATTCTGCGCTTGTAATTCCTGGTGCTTGACCGGCTAAGATCCCCTGTTCTGTGCATTGCCGAGGCGTTGAGGGAAGTGCTGTATCTGAACCCGAGTGCCAGAGGGAGAGCCTCCGACTCACCAGTCAGAGGCACTTTCTGGGTGAAGCGGCACCCCTACCCGCCTCAGTCTGCCCTGCCTGGGCTTAGCTCATCATCGGACCAGACATGTTGAAATACACCTGGTACCTCAGTTGGAGGTAGGAGATCTCTGGATTTCTGTGTCTCTCTTGCTGGGTGTTGTGCACCGGAGTTTGTCTATTTGGCCATCTTGATTCCTATATCCTAATGCTTATTTTTATTGGCTCTTCCTGGTTGCAGTGGTATCATGCAATTCCTGTTCTATTGTCACAATATTCTGCTAAGGCAAAAGGAAGAATCCTGTTCAACTGAACTCATTAATGGCTGATAAGGACATAAGGCATAGAATAACTTAAACATAATTTTCTTTGCATGGGTTATTGTGGACAGATGGCATGTTTAGGAATACCATTCATGGACAGTCAAAAAAAAATTTACTTCTTATCTTGACTTAGTCACATGACTATGAAATAGTCATTTAGCCTTTCCAGGTCTTACTTTGCTCATTAGTGACATATAACATCAAGCGCATAAAGCAACATGTCTAGGTCCATTTTTATTTTAAGGTGTATGAAATTCATATTACATTTTGAAAAATTATAGAGAATGTTCTAGATCTGGATCTGCAATTAGAATGTATAGAAAGAAAGAATAGGATCAAAACCAAGAGATTTAGGTTCTGAATCCAATTCTGCTACTGTGTTTATATTATGACTAAATTCTTGACTTTATTATTGAATAAATTTTGCTTCTTCATTATCTTTAAAATAAAATTATTACATTAAAGCTATAACCCCCAAAGCAATCCATGGATTTGCAAAACAATGGGTTATATGTATAGATTTCCTTGCTATAGGAATTCCCAGTGAGTTAAAATGCCCGTGTACACTGTGACTATTAGAGCGAGGATTACTTTACAACCTGTCTAAAATTTCTTTCATGAAAGATCCATTTCTTTTTTCCCACTGTGGCACTTACTTCATGAAATACCCTTAAGAAAAAATGGACCCAGGCAACCAGCGAAGTCCTTTGTGATTCTGGTAGCCCTAGCCTTTTGTGAATTTGGAGTGAATATGGTAGTGGGGATGAAGGAGAGCAGATTTCAAACCATAGATTCAGTTCAGTCTCATTGAAAATCCAAAGCAGAGCAGCGATGCTCTCAAAGTGTTAAACTGCCTTCCCTTAAGCACAAATTCACAGGCCCAGAGGAGCTTGGGGTCTGAAGGAATTATCCCTTTTTTTATTATTATTAAAGTTTATTTATCCATCTCTAATAGAAAGATGGGAAAAAATTCTGTAACATTATAAAATATAATAAGCCTCCGTTCAGTGGAATTTTTACAATTCAAGTAAAAGCAATCTGGAAAATGAAAACTTTAAAGAGGCTTCTTTTGCAGAATGGGAGAACGGAGTTGGGCCTCTTCACCTGGCTAATGCTGATAATTATCTGTGAAGACCTCTCTTGCTCTCTCAGATGAGTTTCTCTAGGTTTCAAAGGAACTCATTCCACAACAGCTTGAAAGGATAGAAGAGAGGTTGTTAGGTGATGATAAAGTTGTTTGGCTTGAAATAAAAGATTCTGAAACTCAGTATGAAAAGAAATGCTTCTAACAGGACCTTCCTCAGTGATAAAAATTAGCAAATTTTAAAATAATAACAATGTTTTATACAAAGTTTTTTTTTTGTTGTTGTTGTTTATACAAAGTTTTTTTTATAAACAAACCAATGTTCTAATGTTATCTTTATTACAAATTTGGTGATGTAATTAGAAAGCTTGTAATTTAAACACAGTAAGGAAAGAAATAGAATTACTAAGTTATTAAGCATTAGAAGCAAAGACCTTAGAGACTAACCTGTTTGTTTTCTCTCTCTCATAGATGAGGAAATTAGTCCAGAGAGAGAAATTGATTTATACCAGGTCACAGGGTAGATAAGTGTCCAGAGCCCAAGTTAGAAATCTTTTCTCAAATATTCTTTTAAAATAAGCTGGATTTAACAGGCATGGATCTGGATATTTCATTTTTTTAATATGCAAGCTTTTTGTTTTAAAATCCTCACTATAATCATCCATGAAAATATCAAGGAGCTTAATACTATCCCTTTAAGAATAATAATGTGAGCACTTACTTCTAATAACCACAGTAGCAATACTGCTTTAATAAAATGCCACCTAGTGGAGCTTTGGAAGCAAAACACACTTCCTCCATGTATCTTTCTCAAAAAGAAATACCTTCCTTATACTCACACTTTAATCAATATCATTATCTCCCTGAGTGCTAGATGATTAAAAATAACACTGAAAATTGTCCTACTTCCAGAACACAGCAGGGAAGATGACACTGCACAAAAATAAGTTGGATCACAAGAAAGAAGCCATATGGGGTCAAATTGGAAAACATGGGGCTAAGGAGCTTTAAATCTTTACCCACATTTTACTGTAATAGGAAACAAAAGAATTAGAAGAAAGTTTGTTGTGCTACCATCTTTCCATGATTTGGGGGATCCAAAAAGGTGGTGCTTATACAGGGTGAACATTATGAACAACTTACTAGAAAAAAACTCTCTGGAATGAAAAACCTCAGGACTAGGAAGTACCTAAAATGGTGTCTGGTTATGCTCTCAGACTGTGGTGAGGTCCTCGTTGATTCATTATAAAGACGCCACCCCGAGAGTAATGTGGACAGTCATCATTGGAAGAATGAATAGGCTGATCTGGAAGGTTACACATAGAACACTAAAAATAATGCATGGATACTAGACAGGCTTATTTCAACTCAGAAGAAAAAAGAATCCTCAAAATCAAAGGGGCCAACATGGAATTAAAAGGCTGTCCCTGGAAGGCTGGAGAAGTATAAGTCAAAACTATTACACTGTTGAATTTAGAGGCTTAATATTAACCCCATAGACACCTAATAATGAAAAGGTATTGGAGTGAACTGTGCTTAAGGGCAGAAGATTTAGGAATCTGTCTTTGTCTTAGGTTGGTACCTCCGAGAAAGACTCTGAGAGAGAGATTTGAGTTCAGGATGTTGATTGAGAAGTGCTTTTGGGATCAGTACCTGTGGAGGAGTGAGAGAAGCAGGGCTGGGCAGAGGGAGGTGTTGAGCCAGTTACACAGGAGCAAGAAAGGCTTCAGCAGATTCCATGAGGAGGTCTGGAGCTGGAATGGCCTTTACAGTTGCCCTATAAAGAGGCAAGAGAGCTAGGCTGTTACATGCCTGCTACCAGTCATGATTTTGGGGCTGCCCCAGGAGCAAGGGTGCAACCTTGTATTAACAGCTTTCTTTGAGAATAATTATCAGAGAGAAACTCAGCTTAAAGCAGTCAGCTGTCAATACATGAATGCCTCAGCTCTAAAGGAGCATGTGGACAGTTCCTGACAGCATCCACTAAAGCATCTCTCCCTGTCTCTCTAGAATGTAACCAGGAAGCTACTTTTGTCGTATTCCAAAGCTAAATAACCTTTAGCCTGTAGCCGTTCACAAAATAGTGTTCCTCAAGTCTTTTTGTTTTCTAGCTGCATGCTTCGGATTACCTCCCCCACCACCCCACATACAATCGTTTGCTTTGGTCCTTTTCTATCGTATCTCAGGATACAATAGCCTACGTTAGGATAAGGTAGAAGCCTAATATGTCCTTTTCTGACATTTGTCATATAAATTGTGTCCCACTTTGACTCTTCTCTGCACGTCATTTCTTAATCTACCAAATGAGTATAATCATATCCCCTCTCATGAGTTATTATGGAGACTAGATAAAATAATAGCTGCAAAATAGCATAATATTTTATCCACAGTAAATACTTAATTTGCTATTAATTATTATGGGGGGCGGTTTGTGTATAGTATGTATTCACACACACAAACACGTTCAGCCCCTAATCTCCAGTCCTTGCCTTGCCTAGACCAATGGTTCTCAGAAGTCCTTAAGACCCTTTTCAGTGGCTCATGAGGTCAAATTATTTTTGCAATAATACTACAGTATTAATTGCCTTTTTCACTTTCTTTTATTTCTTGAGGTTAAAATGAAGTTTTTCAGAGGCTGATATGTACTGATATCATTTCTTTGATGTCATATGTAATGAACTTATTATTGCTATTTTGAAATAAATTTACAAAAATTTAACTTGTGTTTCTAATTTCCCATGTGCTAAATATGGATAGATGTAATCTATGTAAACAAAACCTTTTGGGGGTCCTCGATAATTGTAAGTACAAAGGTGTCCTGAGAGTAAAATGTTTGAGAACCACTGACCTGTACATACTGTTGGCCTCCTTCCAAACTTCTCCCCACACCCACCACCCACTTTTACCACCAAACCTGCCTGATGGCCTTCCCTGAATTCTATTCCAAGGCTGCTCTCTCTGCTTTTAATATTAAGATCAACTCAGGATATGTTCTTGGAGGTGAGACATGGGATGCGGTCAGAGAGTACACAATATGCTTTGCCCCAAGGGACAGTCACATGGAAGCTTCTTGAATATCAAATGAGGTACCAGTGAATCAAACATTGCAGTTAGAACTTGCACAGAAGATGCTCAATGGCACCAAATGGATCACAGTGACTGACGCCCTGCTGCACAGTTGCTGACTATATTTTAGAACAAGCATGTGCAGAACAATGTAGATCCCATCGTTAAATGAATTATCATGTGAGGCTTTCTCTAGTAATTACCATAGAGATGACTCACTTAAGTCAATTTGACAGTGAAACAGTTGCAACAATGCAGTTTTCAACTGTCAGAATTTAGAAAAGGAGTAACTCTCATGATATTTGCACAGACCTTAGTTTCTTATCTTCTCTCCAGCCCTTGAGAATTGTGAGCTTTCAGTGGAGGAAAGGGTAGGAATAGCAACAGGAACATGGTGTGTCCCCCCAACAAAAGAATTTTAAGTGAAAGGAGGAACAAACAAATGGTAAGAAAGGTGCTCATAATGCTCTAGAACTCTGTGTCCTGCAGCAGTTTAAGTGCTGCTCTCATTTTTTCCTCCCAAAAGCCCTGTAAAGTAGAAATGGCCACCCACATCGGACAGATAAGAAACTTGAGCATCCGAGAGGTATAAATGGTTTGCCTGAGGCCAGTCCTCAATTCGGTGACAGAACTGGGTTGCTCACTATGTCTTCCCCAACAAAAAATACTACTTTGTCTTTTGTGAGCCCGATTGATCTAATTTTAAATTGAATTTAGTGGGTTTCTCAACCCCCCGGGTTCAAGTGATTCTCTTGCCTCAGTCTCCTGAGTAGCTGGGACTACAGGAGCATGGCACCAAGCCTGGCTAATATTTTGTATTTTTAGTAGAGATGGGATTTCACCGTGTTATCCAGGATGGTCTAGATCTCCTGACCTCATGATCCGCCCCCTTCAGCCTCCCAAAGTGCTGGGATTAAAAGCATGAACCACCACGCCTAGCCTAGTGTTTATTAATCACTTAAATGGGCACTGAGCTAGAATCATTAGGATCTTCAAAGACAAAGCTGTACATACCCACATGACCCCTGCCCCCAAGGGAGCCATTGTGAGTAACGAAGTAGACAGAGAATCCTGCAGAAGCCCAGAGTGGGTGAAAGGGAAGAACATTTATGAGCACTACAGTGTGCTGTTTACAGGCCATTTTACAGGCAGCTTCTCATGTCATCCCAAAACTCCCTGAAGAAGGTATAATTCTTATCCTGTTTTATAGACAAGAAAACAAGAGTCCCCAAAGTGATGAAATGGTGTGTTCATTGTACACAAGTAGGAAGTTCTAGAGTGTGGATTCACATGGAAGCCTGTGTGATTCATAAGGCCCAAGACTGTTCTTTGGGGGCACACTCCTCAGCATAAATACCTAGGAAGGACCTTTTATGATGAGTGTGTACAGCACACTAGGATGTCTTTGTCCACCCCTCAGTTAGAATTTTACCCTCCCTCTAGTCAGTGTGGCTTAACGGACAGGAGGTTGGAGTTATGAGTAACAGAAGAGACTTCAAAAACTAGTAATAAACATCTGCTTGCAGAAGGGCACTCTGGATGGGGAGCTTGGGATATGAAAAAGCTTTCTCATTTACCTAACAGCTCTTTTGTTCATTTATCCTAACATCAAATACAAGTGTTACTTTTTTAATTAAAAGAAAGGCTACTTACAGAGAAAGGAGGGTATAGAGGGAGAGAAGAAGGAAAGAAGGGAAGAAGGGGCCTTTGAGATAGCATTAAAGGGTGTATAGGATTTTGAAAGATAGAAAAAGGGAGAAGACACTTCAGGAGACAAAAATTTGTGCAGAGGCTGCAAGATAGCAAAGTACAAAGCCTTTGTGAAGAAGAGCCTGAAGTAGACAGAATGATGAAAGACCAGGAAGGATTATAGGGAGATAAAGTAGAAAAAGACAGATGGGGGCAGATCCTGGAGAGCCTTGCCTGTCTTTAAAGAGAATCAAATTTCCAGACCAGCTATGAAGAGTAAGGAAGAAGGAAAATGATTTCTTTTCTATAGCTCTTCACGTTTCAGAAATACTTTCACTAGAAAGAATTTCTAACCATACTTTTTCCCCCTACCTAATTGTGAAATTCTGTTGTCTAACGAAATTTATAATTTTTCAAACTAGAATGGTTGCCTTTTTTGTCTAATTCCTTTTAATCCTTTCTTGATATCATCCTCTGCCTTATATTTGTATCCCAATTTGATTTTAAACCTCAACTTTCTAAGGATTATGCAACAGCAAAAACATACTGACCTGCAGCTTTGCTAAGCAAAATATCAGAGGGAAGAGTGCTTTCAGAGTGCCTCAACCAGACCTCCTGGTTCACAGCAAACAGGGTGAGGCCCAAAGAGGGAAGGGACCCCCCCAAAGTCACACAGACAAACTCACAGTCCAGTGCCCTCATCACTTCACTGGGTCTAGCCCACCACCTGTTTGCCTGCTCAGCCTGTTCCAGGGGCTCAGTTTTTGCTGACCGAAGAGCAGATTCCAAACAAGATCATCATTTTTCTACCTAAAGAGAACATCATTCGCTTGCTTTCACGAGGCAGGAGAGAAAGAACACACACACAGAGATCAGGGACTGGCCAACATCACAACCCAACTGGGCCGGAACTGATGCCATACTCATCTCTCCACAGTCCCATGCATTTTCTTTACCCTGCAGGTGATTTTGGCATGAAGTTCTAGGTGGGAAAATAGATGCAATCAATATCTCATTACTGTACCCATTTCTAAATTCGAAAGGACCAACCTTCATCCAAGAGGCCACATGTCATAAAATATGAAGGCTTCTGCCACTCTACCTCCAGAAGCACTTCCTGCCTGACCATAGAGTAGACCCAGTCAGGGGAGAATTGGAGCAGAGTTTGGAAGTTAATCTATACTTTAGTGCCCAGCAAATTGCCTTTGAGTTTCTACTTAAATTTTAAATAATATACTATTACTATATATCAAGCACTTTTCCCTATTTCCAGTCAATTCTTTTAAAGTTGTATTTTTATTACAATCTCTATGATTCAATCTCAAAGGACTTAATGTTCAAGAAGTACAGTCCATCTGCAACAGTAATGAGAAAGGAATTTCATTCTACACTCAAGAATATGAACAGGGACCTAAATAAAGGGACCACAACTGTATATAAAAAAATCCTCTTTCTTCTTGCATCCTTTTTTCTCAATGTGCAGCTGTTCTGTCATCAGCCTCTCCATCAAAATTCCTCCTCTGCTCCCATTAAGGCAGCTTCTTTTCCCTCTCACTTCCATTGCCCTCCCTTTCCCAACCATTTATTCTACAGTTTGACTTGACATCTCTCTTATCAAGAAAGAGTGACTCCTTTTGAAGAGGGAGAAATGGATCTGGCAATTTTGGGATTCTCTTTTGTGGGCTGTATGAGTATATGTTAATGTCCTCATAATAGTTCATTCTTGCTTTGCTATAAAGAAATACCTGAGACGGGGTAATTTATTTTAAAAAAAGAGATTTAATTGGCTCATGGTTCTGCAGGCTGTACACGAATTATAGCTGGGAGGCCTTGGGAAACTTACAATCATGGCAGAAGGCAAAAGGGAAGCAGGCACATCTTACATGGTCAGATCAGGAGGAGAGTGAGGGAAGCAGGGGAAGGTGCTATGCACTTTTAAAACAGCCATATCTCTTGAGAACTCTGTCAGGAGAAAAGCACTAGGGGGATGGTGCTAAACATTAGAAACCACCTCATGATCTGGTCATCTTCTACCAGGCCCCATTTCCAACATTGGGGATTATAATTTGACATAACAGTTGGGTGGGGACACAGACCTGAACTGTATCAGTCCCCTAATTCCTTCCTACTGGTCCTGTTGACCCTAGCATCACTCTTCCACAATATAGTACTTTACATATTTGACAAAATGTCTTAAGCCAGTAACTGCCCTCCTTTCTGTTCTCCAAACTAACCATGCCACTATAAAGTCTCTGGGCTTTCATATGTAACATATGATGTGAAATTCTTATGCAAAAAGAGGTTAAAAGAACAGACTTTGGTAGTATTGTTAGCAAATATTAATTAAGTACTCATATCTAAATTAAGCCAAGCATTGTTGTAGGTGCTGAGAATAAGGTGCTAAACAGAATCCCTACCCTAGAAGAGTTTACCTTTGGGTTGGAAGAGACTGAAAATAAATAAGCAAATAAATAAATATATAAGATATCATATATATCATTCTATCATAAATGAAGAATTACAATAAAACATGAGCTGGAGAGTTGCTAGGAGTTGGGGGAGACTTACATTAGCTACGGTGCTCAGGGAAGACCCCTGGAGGCAATGATTTTGGGGGTGAGATCTGAACAATCTGAAGGAAGCAACTGTTTGACAACTGGAAGCCCAGCGCAAAGACCTTGAAATGATAACCACTTGGCATTTTCAAGAAAAAGGAAGAGCATCCCATTAGGTTAGTGCACAGTGCCTGAGGGAAAGAGTGTTGGTCTGTCACTTCATGGTGGAGAGCTTGAGGGAATGTGGGAGAACACATTTTACTCTTAGCAAGGTAAAAAGTATGTGAGGATCTGTGTCAGGGAACAGCATGACTGATTTTGTTTTTAAGTTTGTTTGGTTGCTATGTGGAGAAGCAACTGACAGGAGGCAAGAGAGATGGCAGAGATACAGGCAGGAGTGGTCCAGGCAGGAGAGGAGAGGAGTTCGAACTCAATTTGTAAGAGTGGAGACGATGTGGTTCTGTGACATGATGAGGATGTGACCCAATAAGATCTTGGTTTTCCAGTTGCGCAGCCCTGGCCTGAGGTAACCAGCATACTTGTAGAATGTTCCTCAAGTCTTCTTGTGACAACCTCTGAATCTGTGAGCTACTATTCAAATGAAAAGTACACATTACCTTAGAACAAGCCACCAATTTTAGTTACATTTAAGTCTAAACCTATACTTAGTAAAATTATCACTAAAATAAAGAGAATCTGAAGATACGTATTTCTGTATACAACACAAAAAATGTTTTACAGGAGTTCAGCTTCTTAAAGCTCCAATAGTTCCAACCCTCCACCTCCTTTTCTGGTCCCATTTGTATAATTAAGACCTTGCCCATGGCCAGTATTAGAACTCCAGAGTACCAGGACTGTTAGTTTAACTCCAAAGCCCAAGTGTTGTGGACGTTTTGGGTTGATTCCGTGATATTGATTCTACTCTAAGTCTAGGTTAGGCCAGGCCTGGTAATTCTGTTTTTTCACAAATGATTGACTCTGAAATTTACGTAAGACTCATTTAGTTAAGAAAATGTTAGAATACAGTGTTCTGGAAACTTCTATCAAATACATTCATTATTCCTAGAAAAGAAACACAGAAAGAGACAGCCATCATTCTCTGGATATTACCATGTCTGGAGGTGAGACATGCAAATCCTATAGCCATCACTGAGTTTTTAACCTTCCATAAAATGAAGCCTGTGCTGAAGTTGACAAAATAAAAAGATGGAAAGAATTTGGGTCCTTGATGACAATGTTAAGATGCTGGTCAAAAAATGCCTAGAGCCTGCTATAACTCTAGACTTCAGACTTTGTAAGATATATTTTCTTTTTGCTTTAGCTGGCTTGCATTGTAGTTTTGGGTTACATTCAGCCAAATTCATTCCATCAGATATGTTGAGGTTCATTTTTATAAAAACATTAACAGATATTTATTATCTACCCACTACATGTCATGTACTGTTCTAAGTGCTGTAATACAGAGGTTAAAAAGGCAACATTGCCTATTTTTGTGACACTGAATATTCTCACTTGGAGGCAAAAGGAAATAAGTGGAAATAAATTAGTAATCTCACATAACAATGCTATAAAAATAAATGAGGTAAGATGCTAGAAGAGTACTGGAGGCCATAAGGAAAGGGGCAAAGTCTTATTAAATATATATATATATATATATATATATATATATATATATATATATATATATATTAGGTCTATGCAGAAGTGCACCAGCCCCATGGATGCTCATCACAGCAATGTTTGTAACAGCAAAAGTAATAAGGCTTACTGGAAATAACCTAATGAAATACATGGGGCCTAATGAAATACATTTTGGAACATTCACATGGCAAAATATGTTGTCAACAAAAAAGACTGGGTTAGGTCATGTGTGGTAGATCACACCTATAATCCCAGCACTTTGAGAGACCTAGGGGGGAGGATTGCTTGAAGCTGGAATTTTGAGACCTGCCTGGGCAACAGTGAGACCCCCATCTCTACCCCAAAAAATAGTTTTAAAAGACTGAGTTAAAAGAATATATGGGATTATATGATACTCTCTCTTTGATATATTATTAATAAAAATAAAAAGCTGGTTGTAGATGAGTATCTATAACTGAGTACAGTGTTACCTCAGTTATAGGAAATATACAGAGGATTGATGGATACAGAGAGGTAGATAAAGATAGATGAAGATAGAGATAGAAATAGGTAGAGATTTACTTTTCATTGGTATGTAGTAAAGTTTATCAGTGTTGCCTACCTTTTATAAGAGACACAATAGAAGAGGTAGAGAGAAAATATTATTTCTCGCTACTTTTTGATTTTCTGTGCAGTTTTAGAATTTATTTTACTATGTGTACCCTTCAATTTATAAAAGAAACACATTTAAATTTTTTAAAATTACATATAATTTTTTTCAGGGGAAATCAGAGTGAGGAACAATAAATGTAAGTAAAGATTATTGCTTAGGAGTGGCTTTTGATATACATGACATCAGAGGAGAACCTGAATTGAAATAGGAACCAGGCAGAAAAGGAGGCCATCTGTTCTACCTAGTATCACCTGGCATATAGTATCCCCACCAACAGGGGTAAGCACTGCAGGAAAAAATTCTACCACCAGAAGCTTTGCAACTCCAAAAGCAGCATTGTATGGGATAAGGTGCCAAGATTATCCACAAAATAATTTCAGAGCAGAGAGATGATGGAGGAGGATTTTAGAAAAATACTTGAGAATACCAGAACGGACCAAAGCTCCAACAGATCACAGAAGTACCTGGCAAAGGGCCCCATGGCAAGGGACCTCTGAAGAACTGCACATTGAGGAGAAGGTGTAAGATTATTACCAGGTATATTTATATGACCTTGCAGATATTCTTCCTCCCAGGTCCTTTAGTTTGAGCCAGGCCAAAAACCTGGGTTGCTTTCACTTAAGCTGTGGCCCCCCTCTTCACTGAACATGTGTTTTGAAAAAACCCTCATCTGCTACACATCAAACCCATATTTGTGACGTGATTAGCAGGTCTCCAAAGGAGGCCGAATCAAAGCCAATCTCAAGAGCAGAGCAGACTGAGCAATCCATTTTACAATAATGAAGAAGATTAGGGGAGGAGAGCTTTTCGGGATGCCTGATTTTTTATCTTTCAGTTTTGTCTTCTTGTCTTATCAGTAACCCTCATATATTTGATAACTAGAGAGCTAGTTTTTCTGATAAATAGTTCACATGGTGAGAAATGATAGATCAGGATGAAGAAAATAGGTTTTTGTTCACCCATGGAAGACTCCACACCCTCAAAGCACTGTTCTGTGAGTGCCTGTCCTTCAGTGTGTCACATGCAGTTGCTTAATGATAAACCAAAGTTGCTGTCAACCTGAGGACTTTTGCTGTTTTTTACATTAACTTTACAGCTTCAACCAGATCCTTTCACCCATTTCTCCCTTGCTCTGTCCATTGCTAAAGTA
The DNA here is from genome assembly GCF_001604975.1 of Cebus imitator. Lineage (NCBI taxonomy): Eukaryota > Metazoa > Chordata > Mammalia > Primates > Cebidae > Cebus > Cebus imitator. Next base: position 351,306 of record NW_016108104.1, on the reverse strand, counting down.
GGATACCAGGCAAGGTAACAACCCAGGGAAAAGAAGGAATATAAAATATACAGTGCCTTGACTTCCCATTAGTTTGATTAGCTTATCTTAATTTGTAAAGTTAATCTCTTAATCTCTAAAAATCTCTAACCCAAAGCAGCCAAGATTGAGACACATGTGGCTTTCTTAAACCCAAAGCCAGCATTGCTAATTGTGTACAATAGCACTTTCTCCTACCGCTTCCAGATGTGAGATCTCAGAACCTCAGGCAGTTACTTTAGAACTGACAGGTAAAGCCAGTCTTTTTGCCATTCCTGCAGCTGCTAAGCCAGGCTTTTTCTTTGAATCCTATCTATAGTTTGGGTGCCAAATGAGTCAATTTCCCTTGCATTTGCATGGTGTAGTGTGTGTGTGTATAATTTAGTACATCGTGGCATCACTAATGGATGACTGCTGAGGAGCTTTTAATTTGCATGGAACACATCCTTATGCTGAAAAGAAAGCCAAATTTTGCTTACAGGTTGTCATCTGTCATTGAGAGAAAGTCTCAAAATATATGGGCTTCTCATTAAATCACTTTCGTTAGACTTTCTGAAGAGTTTAAAAACAACTCTAGGGCTGGGTGCAGTGACTCATTCCTATAATACAAATGATGTAGGAGGATGGCTTGAGGTCATGAATTCAAGACCAACCTGGGCAACATAGCAAGACCCTGTCTCCAAATTATTTCTCTGATTAGCCTGGCATGATGGCATGTGCCTGTAGTTCTAGCTATGCTGGAGAGCCCAGGAGCTTGAGGTTACAATGAGCTATGATCGCACCACTGCGCCATAGCCTTGGCGACAGAGCAAGACTCTGCCTCTAAAAACAGACAGACAGACAGACATAACTCTATAGAGGGGGGAAGACATTTTAACCTTTTCTTAATCCATCCCTTTCCCAGGCCTCCTTTCAAAGAGAGAGGGGAAAATTACTAACATAATTGGTTGGAGATCAAGAATTAATTGCAACATGAATATTAGTGGGTAGGGCCCCTGCATTAAAAGACCTTAATTCATCTTTTCCTCCTCTCTGCATGCCTACACTACACACAGCTTGGTCAGTAAGTCAAATCAGGACTTGCCCTTGGCAGAACTTGTCAGCTGCCTCTCTTGCTCTGAAACTTCAAGAAACGCTCACCTAGCTGAGTCAGGGTTTTCCTTGGATGCCTGCCATCACTCTGCCTGCATGCTAAATCACTCTGGATGTTGCACTGACTTAGTGTCTTATTCACTTTCAATTCCTTCTAACTAACGAAAATATTTTGAGCACCCACTATGTGTAGACATCATTGTAGGTGGTAAATATCCATCCAACACACATATACATTCCTTCTGGTCAGTAACTAAGCAAAACCTAGAGTTCGTCAAATGATGGTAAGTGCTTTGGAACAAAATAAGGCAGGCAAGTGGACCATGGAATTCAGGGAAGGAAAGGAGATGATGTGTTCTGATTGCAAGTCGCAGGGTTAGGAAAGCCCTCACTGAGAAAATGACAGCCAGATCACATCTGAGAAAGCCAGGATCTGGTCTTGTGACTATTTGGGGACAAGGGCAATCCAGGTATGGAAAAAAGCAAAGGCAAAGAGCAGGAGGCATTGCTGTGTGTCTGTGGGCAGTAAGGAGGCTGAGTGGCCTGGACAGAGTGAGCGAAGGAAAGAGTGACAGGATGGGACATCAGAGTTACCAGATGCACAGAGGGCAGCAAATTGCATGGGACTTCTGGGTCACTGTGATGGCTTTGGATTTTACACAGGGCAAGAGGGAAAAAACATAGACAATTGAGGTTGTCTTGGTTTCCTACTGACGGTCTTTCAAATTTGTCACAAATTACCACATGGTTAGCAGTTTAAAATACCACAAATCAATTCTACTACAGTTCTGAAAGTCAGAAGTCTAAAATCAGTTTCGCTGGGCTGAGATTAAGGTGTAAGCAAGCCTGGTTCTTTCCAGAGGCTATGAGAAGATAATCTTCCGATTCCTTGCCTTCCTCAGGGGTTACTGACTACCCATTTTCCTTTGCTTTTGCCCCTGCTTCCATCTTCAAAGTGCATCACTCCAGTCTCTGCCTTCATCACAGCACTTTTTCCTCTGACTCTGACTCCTCCAGCATCCCTCTTATTAATCTGTGATTACATCAGATATACACAGATAATCCAGACCAATAACACCATCTCAAGATTCTTAACTTGTTGGCTGGGTGCAGTGGCTCACCACTGTAATCCCAGCACTTTGGGAGGCCGAGGCAGGAGGATTACTTGAGGCCAGGAGTTCAAGACCAGCCTAGGCAGCATAAAGACACCTTTAATATACAAAAAATAAAAATTAAAAGATTAACTAAGTATGCTGGTGTGTGCCTGTAGTCCTAGTGACTCAAGTGGCGGATCCTTTGAGCCCAGGAGCCGGAGGTCACAATGAGCCATGATCATGCCACTGCACTCCAGCCTAGGTGACAGAGCAAGGCCTTGTCTCTAAAAAGTTTTTTTTTTTTAATTCTTAACTTACTTATTTCTACAAAGCCTCTTTTGCCATGTAAGGTAAAAATTATAGGTTCCAGGCATTAGGACATAGACATATTTTAGTGGCCATTGTTCAGTCTACCATAGATAATCTAATCAGACTTAGGTTTCCAAAGAATTCTCTGGATGCTCTGTTGAAAATGAACTTTTGGACTATGAGGGCAGAAACAAAGAAACCAATTAAGTGTCTTTGCAATACCTTAAGCAAGGGATGATGATGGTTCAGTCCAGGCTGGTGGCATTAGAGGTATTGAGAAGTCGTATCTTGGAAATACTTTAAAAACATAGCCAACATATTTTGCTGATATGGGTCATGAGAAAAAGAGAAGAGAAACTGATTCCTTTAAGTTTTTAGTGTTAGCAGCTAGAGGGATAGATATGCTTTTTCCTTTTTTTTCCCCCATTTATTTATTTTATTGCATTTTAGGTTTTGGGATACATGTGAAGAACATGCAAGATTGTTGCATAGGTACACACGTGGCAGTGTGATTTGCAGCCTTCCTCCCCATCACCTACATCTGGCATCTCTCCCCTTGCTATCTCTCCCCAACTCCCCACACCCCAACATCCCTCCTCTATTTCCCTCCAACTGACCCCAGTGTGTAGTGCTCCCCTCCCTGTGTCCATGTGTTCTCATTGTTCAACACCCGCCTATGAGTGAGAACATGCGGTGTTTGATTTTCTGCTCTTCTGTCAGTTTGCTGAGAATGATGGTTTCCAGGTTCATCCATGTCCCTACAAAGGACACAAACTCATTGTTTACTATGGCTGCATAAGAACTTTTGAGTCCCCTCTGAGGCATCTATAATGAGGTTTTTTTCAAGATAGCAGTACCAGAGACTTGACATTCTTTGAGAACATCCATCTTAATCAAACTTGGATCTTCTCAGTCTAAATGGCAGGCCTCTTGCTGTCTTCCTGACTTTGACAAAATAAATGTTGGGATTCAGTTCACTTCAGCAAATACTTAGAGAAGAACATCTACCATGTTCCAGGCCCCATGTGTTGGTGTTACCATGGTAAACTAGGCACTTATCTCATGGAGATCACAGTTCAGTGGAAAATAAAGTCAAAGAAATAGATCATTACAATACAATGCAAACTAGGCTATATATATTATAGGGTATATTATACAGTACTTTTTGGAGCACAGAGATAAGTACCTAATACAGACTTAGGTGGGGAAAAAAAAAAAAGTTTACCAGAGAAAGCAGTATCCTAAGCTGAAACCTGAAAGATTAGATGTACCTGAATGATTGGATGAATCTGAGAGGATTCTGGATCAGAAGTCAATGAACATGGATTCAGCCCTGATTTTTTGAGTTATTAGCCTTCTACCGATAAGTAAGTCATTAAAAAAAAAAAAAAAAAAAAAAAAAAAGTCTCAGCATGGTGCGATGACCCTTGCCTGTAATCCCAGCACTTTGGGAGACCAAAGCGGGTGGATCATGAGGTCAGGAATTCGAGACCATGCTGACCAATATGGTGAAACCCCGTCTCTACTAAAAATACGAAAATTAGCCGGATGTGGTGGCATATGCCTGTAGTCCCAGCTACTCAGGGGGCTGAGGCAAGAGAATCACTTGGACCTGGAAGGCAGAGGTTGCAGTGAGCCGAGATCACACCACTGTACTGCAGCCTGGGGGATAGAGTGAGATTCCGTCTCAAAAAAAGAAAAAAAAAAAACAATTAGTCTCCTGTCTTGGAACTGGGGATAATGGTTCAGCCATCTCATAGGACCGGATAAAAACAATAGATGCACTAATGATTGGTAAACTCTAAAGCCCTTTACAAAATGCTAGCTATTATGCGAGGCACTATTTGCTATCAATACTCCAGCACCTCAGTTTTCGTGTGCTTGAATTGGGGCCAGAAAGCTTGGTTTCATCCTTTCCCAGCATCATTTATCTCTGAAAGTTCTTGAGGTTATTTCGTGACCAAGATTCACAAATGTAAACCCAAATTTATTGCTGGCTTAACTCTGCAGATATTCAGTCTTATCCTCTGCCACATCCGAAGCTCTGACCTTATAGAGTTTTCTCTACTCTTTATACTTTTCTAGGAAACAAAAGAACATGATCCATGGATATTTACTAGTATGATTTGTGGTTTGTCAAAAGATTTGGGAATAAAATTTTAATATTCAAGCACCATAATTGAACCGCATTCAAATGAAACACAAGATTCTATTGCAAAGCAAATATGAGGCCCAAGCTCTTCCATGGCAACATAGCAAGATATGTCTTTACTCCTCATCTTTTATAAAGCATAAAGCACTTTTAACTCATGGGGCAGCCCCTTTCACCTACTGTCCTTAGAGGCAAGTTAAAGATCTTCTAAGGTGAAGTGCATTTTTCCACTAATGAATGTAATAGCAATCAATGTGTTCAAATCCAGTGTGATCTGGGATGACCTATGAGATAGCAAACCAAACTCTAGAAACCCTGAGCCTAATGCCCAGAAAGCTCATGTCAATTTCTTAAATAGATTTGGGGAAAAAAGAAAAAAAAAATACCCAAATGATAAGTGAGTTGGGAGAGCAAAAGACAACCTGAAAGAAAACAAGAGATCCGCTAAGGATTAATCTATGTAGACGGTGCTTATGTCCTACCCTACATTGTCCTAATTTGCAATAAGCAAGTACTTATTTTTAGAAACAGACTTGTCCAGAAAACCTTGAAGCTGGATGAAATCTCTTCTAAATACCAGAGCTCAGAGAGCTAAGACAAAAGTTACCTTGCAACCCAACACCACCTCCAGACTTCCATAATTTGGCCAAGGACTCAAACTGATAAAAGAAAGCTAAATCAGTAGACTGAGGCAAGAATTGATGGATAAATTTTTCTCAGAAGATACTGTGATTCATTAAAATTTACCTGAGAACTTCTGAAATTAGATGTTTTCATCTGAAGCTTTTATGGGAGAAAGTGTAGTAAAGTGGTTAAAAATTCGAATTCTGGAATCTGCTTATAGTAAATTTAGTTGTGCTGTTTGCGTTTGGGACTAATACAGAAAAGCATTAGTTTCCCTTCCCACCAAAAGGATAAAATCTAATGAAAGAGCAATCACCTAAGAAAATAGGAAATGGTGGAGGTAACAAAATCTTCTTCCAGAGTATCAGCTAAAGGGAGTCACTGATGGAGTAGTATAGAGAAGGTGAGTTGAGAATGGCCTCACATTTAAGAAAAAATGTCTTCTAGCATAACTGAGACAAATATCTGTTTGTGTTCAATCCAAACTTTATCTTTTCTCTAAAGGAAGAATATCTTTCTACCTAAACAAAAGTAGAATCACAGAGGCAACACAGAGATGCCCCAAAAACAGAAAGTTGACACTATTAGGATTTATCAATTATTCTCCTTTCTGCCCTCATTCTTAACATGTGTCTTCCTAACCTCATATTTAACTGTGCCAACTATGCCCAATTTTGCATCCTCCATTTCTGTGTTATGAATTCAACCAAGATTGAGACCAAACGTTGTACCTCTCTTTGTATTGTTCCCTCACCTTGCCCACTAAGCCCTTTGTATAGTAAGCGTCCACAAAGTAGTAAAAAAGAAAATAGGTAAGTAAATTCATATTCTCAGAGAGTCAGGATTTTTTTCTATGAAGTCTTGCCCTGTGCAAAATGAGGAAGAAATATGTTTTAATTAAGTACTGTCATAGCTACTCTTTTTTTTTTTTTTTTTTGAGGTGTTTGAGATGAAATCTCGCTTTGTCGTCCAAGCTGGAGTGCAGTGGCGCAATCTTGGCTCACTGCAACCTCTGCCTCCCAAATTCAGGCAATTCTCCTGCCTCAGCCTTCCAAGTAGCTGGGACTACAGGTGCATGCCACCATGCCTGGCTAATTTTTGTATTTTTAGTAGAGATGGGGTTTCACTGTGTTGGCCAGGTTGGTCTCAAACTCCTGACCTCGTGATCCGCCTACCTATAGCTACTCTTATTACTTACTCTTCCCACCCAAATCTCTTCATTCTGCATGCTTCTTTCCTTCTAGACATGACATTTTTCAAATGTCTACATGTCAAAACTTACCTGTTTTAGTTCTCATTTATGTAAGAAATTATATTTTTAGATTTTCAAGGTGAAAAGTGCTTTCCTGATAAATCAACACATGATCCAATAGCTAATGACCCATCATACCTTTGGTGTGCTAGTACTATCTATTTCATAGGAGTCCCCTGGAGACACAACGCCTCTATGAAAAGATTCTATGTCTAATAGGCCAATGGAAAGACTGTTTAATAGGCCAAATGGAAAGATACCTAGAGTAAAGAAGTTTTCTAGTGCCCGTCAAATCTCTCAGCCTCCAACTTGCTTTAAGATCTAGTGAGAAACAAACATCCACACACACAAAAAAAACATGAAAACTCAAGATTAAAGAGAACATCAATCATTTGATTTTCAAAAAGTCACGCCCAGGCAACTGGTGCCAAAGCCTCACAAATGAACAGCTGCTTCAGATGAGCTTGTATTTTACGTATTTAAATACATTAATCTTAGAAATATGAACAAGAAGTCATTGAAGCTGTTTCTTTATTCCTTGAAAGCTCAGATCTTCACTTTGCCCTCCTCTACTTGCTTTTCCTGCATCTGTCATTTTTCTGTAGGTTGCCAGAATTCCAAGATGTGAATGATTGTTGCAACTTAAATAGGCCATTTTGGCTAAAGAGAAAAAAATCCAAAGGGGAAGTAACAGGCAGAGAAAGTCTGCTATGGGCTGAATATAAAAAGAGGTGACTGCAGAGAACATGCTTCTAGGTGGGAGGAGCTGAAGAAAGAGTGCTTAATGTTCTAGCTCATCTTTGATTTTTAGAGGAAGAATACTTAGCTGAACACAGGAAGAAGAAAGTAGCAGAAAGGCTCAAAAGCAGGTCTTTGAGTAAGGACACTTGCTCTGCCACTTATAGGATGCTTTAATCTGGAAGACTAGAAGTCACTTTTGGGAGCCCAGGTTGTCCCATATAAAATATAAAAGATTTTAGACCAAATGGTCTCTAGTGTCCCTTTGGAGAGATGATCTGATGCTCAAGGAGTTCAGAAAACTACTTGGAGTGCTTTGGACCTGTCAGCTCCCTGGTTAAAATTTTCATTCATATTTCCTCCTGTGCATTCTCAGGGCGCTTGGCAGTAGATTAGGCAGAGGGTTCAGTTCCCAGGCCTCTGGATCTGAAAAATGTAGTGTCACTTTCTCATCATTGATTCCAATTATATATTTTTGTTTGTGATGCATAAACCATATTGTGAAAAATAAACTCTCCAAGCTGTTCTACTGAACCATTAAATACTGCATCTTATCTGCAGGTAAAGTTTTCTAAAAGGATTTATCTACAGATAGACCATGAAGCCAACTACAATGATGTGATGTAATTTGGAGCTTTCAAACAGGCACAGATTTCTGATTGAGAGGGAGTGCAAACGGACTCTGGCCTTCAGAATTGGTGGGAATAATACAGAGCTTGGAAAAATCTAGCAGAGATCGTACTTAATATGGTACTCTGTCTCAGTTATTCACTCAATAAACATTTATTGAGCACTTATTGGGTACCTGGCACTGTGCTAAGCACCAGGAAGCAGAAGTAGAAGAACTTGGTCCTTCCCCAATGAAGCTTATGGTTTAAAGCGTGTTATGAGAGTTTCACGTGAGCCTTCAGTTGAATGTCAGGAAAGCCCTCTCTCCATAATAACATTTAACAATTGAAAGGCATCTCTTCTGTCTCTCCTAAAGGAAGATGAATAGTTCTTTTAGATATTCCTCATATGGGATGTTTTCCATTTTCTATCTCTGAACACGCTGCAGTTTATCCCCTTTAAGTGGGACCATCACAAGTGAACCCCAGGTGCATCTAATTTGAGAAAAGAGCAAATAGGATTCTCCTTTCTTTATTCTGAGCACATAGTTACATTAATATAGCCTGCAATCCTATTAGCCATATTAATAATAAAATTGTAAAGTGACAATAATGATGGTGATGAACAAAAATAATAAGAAAGCCAAGACTTTGAATGCCTGGACTAAAGTTCATATTTCATCTCCATCTTGGTTTGGATTCCCCCGAAAGCAGAGGTAGGTGGGGGCACAGTTACAAGGCCTAGATCACCTGACTCTCTACAGTCTGTTCTCTACATGCTGCTCCTTCTACTGAGAAACCCCTCTCCTCTTCCCACAGGTCTCTTCTTGACCACTCTCCAGCTGGCAGTGCCTTTAACATCCTCAGGTACCAGCCTAGATACCGCATGCTTCATTCAGAAAGCTTTCCTTACCTCCCAGGTTTTGGCCGATTGCCTCTTGCATTTCCACAGCATCTTGCCTTCGCTTGTCACAGCACTAGTCTTGCTGTGTTCAAATCTGTTGTGTGTTTGGATTCATGTGACTATGGATTCAAAATGGACATAGAGGGTGAGTGAATAAATGAATGAGTAATGTTGCCTACTTTGCTCAAGGCCAACTAAGCATGAATTCCCTGATAACTCTAGTTTCAAAGAAAGCACAGATCTGCCTTCAGCACAGATTTTCACATATTCCCAGTGAATATTCTTCCACTGGGCTTACTCTGATTTCCTCCAGTCCATGAAATGTGACTTATTTTGGCTATTGGAACAGAATAAAGAAAACACATGGTTTTCAGGAACTGCTTGATAGATAGTTAGGAGGGACGATCCCATGATAATCAGACTCCTCTCAGCCTGTAAGTTCCAGTGAATCCAAGCCAGCTCTGTGTGGTGTATTCAGGAAAATGCTCAACTCTCAAGGTACTGTGGGTCCAAAGACAATGCTATTGGTGATGCAAGAAGATATGAAAACCATGTAGTTGCCTCCTTAAAACTCACTTAGAAAAGTCCTTGTGCAGCCCATTAAAACAAAAGTCAGGACCTGAAGAATCCGCAGAAGAATGGGGAAGAATGCAAACATTAATGCCTCAGAGATCTTGAATTAAATCTCAGGTTTGCTCCTTATCAGCTGCATTATCTCACATTAGTTTTTTATATTCTATAAGTCTCATTCTCCTCTACTGTAAAATGAGGGTAACAGTCTATGTTGTTAGGTTAAATGATATAATGCATGTTGGGGACCTAATAGACTTCCAGCTATTTGCTTCTCTCAAAACCATGCCTGGGATTTAACATAGTTTAATCTTAAAAGACGCATGATTATAATAACATACATCCCATATGAACTGGAGACAAAAAGGCAGTAGGAGCAAATCCTCTTCTGAAAAGGTTCCTTTAAACCAATGCTTTTCAACCTTGGGCATAAACCATGCTCACCTACAAGGCTTGTTAAAATAAAGATTGATGACCCCAGCACCCAGAGTATCTGCTGAAATAAGTATGGAATAGGGCTAGAAAGTTTGTATTTCCAACAGGCTCCTAGGTAGCAGGGATGCTTTCAGCCCTCAGACCACGTATTTTGGATGTCTTGAAGATATCAAGACCAATGCCCAGCACCTATAACATTCCCTGGCACAAAGCAAAGACTTGGTATGAATAAATATTATTTTGGAATCCACTAAGAAGTTCCCATGAAAGCAGTGGATGGACTGCACATTTCTGGAGAACAAGCCCCAGACTGTCCTCAGTTGCAGTATACCCATGCTAAATCCTTAAGAGCCTCAGCATTGCCTATTGGCTCATTACTCTCTAAAAGTACATTATTCTCAGCCAGATGCAGTGGCTCATGCCTGTAATCCCAGCACTTTGGGAGGCCTTGCAAGGCAGGCAGGTCACCATATCAGGAGTTCGAGACCAGCCTAACCAACACGGTGAAACCCCGTCTCTACTAAAAATACAAAAATTAGCTGGGTATGGTAGCATGTGCCTGTAATCCCAGCTACTCAGAAGGCTGAGAGAGGAGAATCGCTTGAACCCAGGAGGCAGAGGTTGTGGTGAGCCAAGATCACACCACTGCACTCCAGCCTGGGCAACAGAGCGAGACTCCATCTCAAAAAATATATACATATATTATTCTCTTTTAAATTAAAAGTTAATTTTTCTTATATTTAACTTAAGTTCTGAGAATGTTCTAATATATTATGTTTCTAAGAGTACCCCTTCATTTCCAAAATTTGAGGTACAAAAGGGCATGGAATTAGAATGAGCCAGGGGGCAGAAATGAAAACAAGTCTGCTCAGATATGATTTTACCCAAAAGTAGGTCCTCTATCTCTGTTTCCACTGAGACATGAAGAAGAGAATGGCTAGAACATAGACCTCAAAGAGGAATCAGGGATCTAAATAAAAAAGTTCCTAACCCTGAAGTTGGCTAGGCATCAAAGCAGGGATGAGAAGGATCACAGCATGTGAACCAGATAACTTCTAAGAACGCTTTTTCACCAGCACCAACAAAGGAAGAGATTGAGAATCTGGTTTAGCTCCAGATCTCAACCTTTTCTTTCTAACCAAGATGTCCACTCCTACCATTTGAACACTTCTGAGAATAATTGAGGAACTCTTCCTTAGAAGTGAGAGAGGATGGCCAGGTGTGGTGGCTCACAGCTGTAATCCCAGCACTTTGGGAGACCAAGGCCGGAAGGTCACTGGAACCTAGGAGTTCAAGACCAGCCTGAGCAACAGGGTAAGGTCCTGTCTACCAAAAATTTAAAAATTAGCCATGTGTGGTAGTGCATGTTTGTAGTCCAGCTACTCAGGAAGCTGAGGAAGGAGGATCGCTTAAGCCCAGGAGGTTGAGGCTGCAGTGAGCCATAATTATGCCACTACTTCAGCCTGAGCCACAGGTTAAAAAAAAAAAAAAAAAAAAAAACTTTTACAGTTCCTATCTATCTCAAATATTCCAAGGACCCAATTCCTCATTCTTAAGGAACCATGACCTCTCACTTTTTTAGCAAGACGTTAGCAGGTTTAGAGGGGTTCCTGTGCACTGAAAATTGAGTTGGCCATATGGTACCTGATTCATTAACTGATTATTTTAACTAATTACTGAAAACTTATGTGACAAGGATTGTAATGGGCCCTGGGGATACCAGATCAAATTCCCTTGATCCCTATCTTCACAGACCTAGCAATTTAGTTGTAGAGACACTATGTTGTGATACACAGAGTTTTAACAAGACATTGTCACATTCAGACTTTCCCAGAATATCGCTGGTACATAGAAATGTTCTGAGATGAATGTTAAAATGCACCCCCCAGGCTTCACCTTCTCAGAGTTTGTTATGCCATGTTTGTTAGACGCCATGAACCTAAATATTTCACAAGTTCCAAAACATTTCTAAGGTAGGTGGTCTTCATATCACACTCTGGAAACACTGCTGTATTAAAGGGTGCCATTCTTCCCTAATGGATTTTTTATGCAGTCCCCTAAGTAGGCCAGATTGTATTTCCTCCCATTTTAATAAAGGAATTACTCCAAATTAAATATCTGTGCTTCACTCTCTTTCTCTGGTATTACAAAGGCCTTTGGGGAGCTGTTTTAATTAAGTAATTCATGGAGAGAACACCTGTTTAGGTGTGCCTTAGCTTTACTTGGAAAACGATTATTAAAAACCAAAATCCTACTATTCCTGGAAGGTGATGGCATCTCTCGTTTGAAGGCATAGAGAATATTTGCAAAAGAGAAGAGGGCAGCATGAGCATATGTTAGACTGCATGTAGATTCATGCACCGTCTGATAGTATTGATGCACGTAAGGAAGGCAGCTAGGCCTGATTTCATGCCAGCATTCTAGGCACTGGAGATGGCTATGCAGAGCTTTTCCTTTTTTTCAAATAAATTTTATTGTGTACATTTGGGGCTAACAACATGACTAATGAGATACACATAGATAGTAAAACGAAGCTTTTTGAATAGAATAATCCTAAATTATACTTCTAACTCAATGTAGAAGGCATGGCATCATGGGGCAAATGCTTGACAGGCTTGAGTCCCACCTCCTTCAGGACAAGGGTACATGTGAGTGGCCACAGATTAAGGAGGGCCAGTTTTAGAACAATGCCAAGACAGAGAGACATCATCATACACCCAGTCCCTCTGAGGCTCCTGAGAGACTTTGAGCACCTAACCCACTACTGCTGAAGGCAAGACCATGTCAACGAATGCTGTCCTCTTCACCTTCCCTACTGGCACAGCCAAATGCTCTATTAATGGTCTTTTCGTGGTCTAAGTCTTTTGCCCCCTCCCCATAACATGAGAAAAGGAGAATACAGATGCAATGGACATTGTCAGACTAACTTGACAAGACATTAGCACAGCCGATAACCAGAGAAAAGAGTCCCTCAAATCCTTAATAAAAATTAGCTGGAAACTATGTTGCATTTTTAATTGATGTAAGTTCTTTTGACTCTAGCTAGAGGGAAAAATAAAAATATCAGAAAGAGATAATATAATTGGGCTTCTGTTAAATCAGTGTCCTGTGTTGCTAAGCTATACATGAAAGCTTAAAAACTGATGGTGGGCATGGACATAAACATGGGAACAATAGACACTAGGACTACTGGAAGCTGCAGAGAGGAAGGGAGGCAGAGTAAAACACTATAGGGAACTATGCTCACTCTCAGGGTGACAACATCATTCATACCCCAAACCTCAGCATCATGCAATATACCCATGCAACAAACCAGCACACGTACCCCCAAATTCATAAAGTTGAAATTATTAAAAAGTATTAATGATAGGTGTACAATCTAAAAAGAGATCTTGAGCGGCATTCATGATGACTTTGGTCTACAATATTTTATTAATATATCTATATAGAAGGCTCCACAATTGAGTCATCCATCAAGTCAAAAATTATCCAGTCATTCGTGCCATGATGACTTTTCTTATCATTCACTCACAAATATTTATGGACCATAACATATGCAGAGCACAGGGTGAGACACTATAGAAGGTCACAAAGTTAAATCACAGGAGCGCACCCTCCCCATGTGGAGACGATGTGCATGTGAATCATGTCATCTCACCACATGTATGGAACCCACTACCTGCATGCTCACTGGCGGCTCCTACAGTGAGGAGACAATCGGGGCAGAGGCAATAAGAGAAGGAGTCTGGTAGAAAGCAGAGGAAAAAATCTTGAAATGAGTCATAAGGGACAAAGTAGCCATAATTTGCTGAAGAGAAACCAGGAGTGCATTCTAGGCACCAAATCCAAAGGCCCAGATTTTGAATCAGATGAGTCTTTCCCTGATGAAACCATGGGGAATTATTTTTTTTAAGTTCTATTTTTAAATAGGAAACAAATGCAAAGTAAAAACAAGACAATATTGTCCGCTGATCAGATTTGCAATATACAATAATTATAATCAGAGCTGGTAAATCATACTCTGAGGTTGTGTGTGATTAGCTACAATTCTTTTTTAGTGAGAATGGGCAGTATATGTCTATAGCCTAAAATCTGTCATACCCTTTAAGATAAAAATGCCCATTCTAAAAAGATACATGGATGTTGCTAAATATAAGGAACTTCATTGTGGAATTTTTATAAAATGGAAAAATTACAAAAACCCAGATATCCAATAAGTAGGGAATTAAATTGTGGCATATCCATATAGTGACTAAATTATCAGAGAGAGAATGTTTAATACAGTAAAAAATATTCATAACAGCTGATGAAGGTGATCCAATTTTGCTTTTTAAAATATTTGTATGAAAAGCATTTAGAGATGTATTCACCAAAATATCAATGATGGTTCTTTGAGTTGTAAAATTAAAGGTAATTTGTATTTTTTTCTTTTTATTCATCTGTCATTGCCAAATTTTTAATAATGAACAGGTATTACTTTAGAGACCAGAAAAACATAAAAAGTATTCATTTAACCAATAAGGGGAGACAGTTGGGTAAAGGTCGGTGGTTTCCCATTGCTCACAGTATCAAGGTCAGATTTGCTCACCAGGGGTGGACCCCACCTGCCACCCCAATCCCCTCTCTCATTATGCTTCTGCAAACTCTCTCAGCTTTAGCCATGAAGGCCTCCAGGTCTTTTGCCATTTTCTAGCTACTACAGAGCCTTAATATAGTACATTATATTATTTTCTTCAATTATTCATTCCCACTTGTAAGGGAAATGGCTGCGCTTTAGTCAGGAGTAGGCCAAGGCAGCCTTTTGGTGCAGCATGACTCAGCAGGTTTAGAGAACAGGCACACGACCCCTCCACACATTGTGTAACCATGCCACGTGAGGTGCAGTAGCTGATCACCTATGTGAGCTTGTGCTTGGCTCAGAGCCACTATTGTCTGTAAAATGTATAATTACCCTGCTAATGCTGTACATACGGCTCTCCCATGCCCAGAGAGAGAGTAAAGCCATGTTGAAACTGTCCACAATTCCTTAAGTGTTTTTCCTGCCACTTGCCCAACTCCCCTTGGACTTCAGTTAGAACCTGACAATTGGCATCATAAACAGATCCTGAGGTGAGTGAGCCTTTGGTCCCCACAGATTCCGGGTTGGCCATGTGACTGCAACATGGGTTTTCGTACCCAGCAGCAGCTATACTGCTCAGGTGGGACCTGGTGGAAATCTGGGCAGCAGTAGATGGGTCCTCCATGAGCATGGAGAAGGCACTGATGCAGCTGGAGCACAGAGCACCAAGAAGCAGCAAGCTTTTACCGGCAGAGTTGGATGGCATTTCTGACTGTGCTGTGAGAAGTACATACCACGTCCCTAAGGGAAGAAGCACAGGTACGTTCCCTCCAGGCACAGGTGGGGCACCTGGAGGCCCAGCTACATAGCTCAGAAAAAGAGCTAGAAACTGCCATGAATGGGAAACTCCAGGAGCAGGTGGGGCGCTTGAAGGCCCAACTACAGAGCTTGGAAAAGGAATTAGAGGTTGCCGTGAATGCAGGCCTGGGTCCATCTTGTTAGCCAGAGACCCCCCACTCGGCCTGATACAAAGGAGGAAGAACCCCCTGTTGCAGGCTCGCCCAGTGGTTCATCAGAAGGTAGATCATGAACAACCATTGGGCCCCCTCAGGGATTCCCCCATTGTAATGCAAAATACTGTATATACTGCCTATACCCCAACTGAGTCGCAGGAATTAGGCAAGCAGTGCCACCAGCATCCAGGGGAACCTCTGCCCACCTGGATGCTTCGTTTGTGGGACAAGGGAGCAGATAGTATCTCCTGTTCTGCCTCTGAGATGGAAAAGCTGGCCTCTATCATGACTCGCCCCTCCCTCCATCAGCAGTTGCAGGAAAGCAGTCAGTTGGCACAAGGGCAGGGTGACTACACACTGATTGAGTGGCTATGGGCAGCCATACAGATTGTGTGGATCAATGCCGGTGAAATACCCAAAACTGTGAGTAAATGGCTGTTGTATGCCAATTTGGTGCCAAGTCATCTGGGAGATGGGTATGAGGCAGGCTGTGTTTGACCTGAATTCCCAGAGGCTAGATGATGAATGTTTCACCTCCCACATGAGAGATCTCATGTTGGGTTTTGTGCCCCACATGAGGGAGCTCGTGTTGGGTTCTGTGTTCACCTCCCACGTGAGGGATCTCATGTTGGGTTCTGTGCCCTCGTGTTTTGTTCTGTGCATCTATTTAGATGATTTGAGTGCCTTTGGCTCCCTAGCTGCTCTTCTCACCCCATATGTAGGGCATGCACACACAAAGTGACCACTGCTGTGGTGGCTCTCAGGGAAACAGAAGGCCGCCAGTGGGACCAAGGGGTCCACATCATACAAAAGGT
This sequence comes from Cebus imitator, assembly GCF_001604975.1. Taxonomy (NCBI): domain Eukaryota; kingdom Metazoa; phylum Chordata; class Mammalia; order Primates; family Cebidae; genus Cebus; species Cebus imitator. The sequence goes on along the minus strand of NW_016108104.1, from coordinate 335,124 downwards.
GATGATCCCCTGCCCTCAGTAGGCCCCCTCATGGGAGAAAAGGGGGCTCCAATGAGTGACACACACAGATGTGAGTAGATTTGATTTTGGCCAGGGTTGACCAAGAGAAAATCAATAAGCAGCCCAGTGAAGTACTCTTAACTTTGTGGAAACAGCTGTCCCTGAAGCACCAATTCCAGAAAATGCCCAAGGAGGAGAAGGACATTGCTGCATGACCAGGTCCCACCCAGGCGCTTCAGCTCAAAGACTACTTGCTGCAGCCAGGCAAAAATGTAGAGCCTTTTCTGTTTGATTAGGGAACTGGCTGAGGTGCCCAGCTTGGGGGAACATCAGACGACCAGAGGCCACATATGGAATTAGCGATCCACTGATCCCCACCAATATACAGCGTGTGCTGGCTCTGGTGGATACTGGCACAGATTGCAGCCTTGTTTATGGGAACCTGGATAAGTTTCTGGGCAAGCCTGCTTACACTGATGGTTACGGAAGCCAGTCAGTGAAAGTGAAACCTGTATCTCTGTACCTTGGCATCCGCCACTTGGCTCCCCGTTTATGTACTATCTATGTCTCTCCCATACCAGAATACATTCTAGGGGTGGACATTTTATATGCCCTGGTGTTATAAACCATGGCCAGGGAATTCAGATGCCAGATGCATGTGGTGAAGCCACTGCTAGGTAGATATACACATCACCAGCCCCAGGTCCTGCCACAGCCCGGATGGGTTACTTCCACTCATCAATACTGTTTGCTAGATGGGCATACAGAAATAACTGAGACAATTAAAAAGCTGGAGGAGGTGCAGATGGTGCCTGAAATCCATAGCCCCTACAATTCTTCAGTGTAGCCAGTTAGAAAGCCTTATGGAACTTAGCAGGTGACAGTAGACTCTCGGGAACTGGATAAAGTAACACCCGTTTTGCATGCAGCTGTACCATCAATCATGGATTTGATGGACCGTTTGACAATGGAACTAGGACAGTATCACTATGCAGTGGACTTGGTCAATGCATTTTTCTCCACAGGCATCACTCCAGAGAGCCAGGAACAGTTCACCTTCATGTGGGGTGGGCGACAATGGACTTTTACAGTGTTGCCACAGGGCTGTGTGCACTACCGAATGTCACGGTCTAGTTGCCACAGATTTAGCCACCTGACATTGTTCAGAAAGGGTCCATCTATTCCATTATATTGGTGATATTATGTTAACTTCTGATTCTCTTGCAGATTTAGAAGCAGTGGCTCCCCTCTTATGGCAACATTTGGCAGCATGCAGTTGGGCCATCAACAAACCCAAGGTCCAAGGACCTGGATTATCTGCCAAATTCCTGGGAGTTATCTGGTCGGGTAAGACAAAGGCCATCTCAGAGGCTATCATTGATAAGATTCAGGCATAATCCGCCCCACCGTGGTGAAGCAGCTGCAAACTTTTGTGGGCCTCCTAGAATATTGACACTTAGCTCAAATGGTAAAACCATTGCATCGGTTAACAAAGAAGGGAGCTGCCTGGCATTGGGATGATGAGGCTGAGACTGCCTTCCTGGCAGCCAAGTGGGCTATTCAGCAGGCATAAGCCCTGCAGATAGTTAATTGGGTGCCCATTTGAGCTGGATGTGCATGGGACCACAGATGGTTTTGATTGGGGCCTATGGGAGTGCATGGATTGCTTGAGAACTCCAGTAGGCTTTTGGTCCCAACTATGGAAGGGAGCTGAGCTCCAGTATTCCTTGATAGAGAAACAGCTAACAGCTGTATATAACTCCCTTCAGGCTGTGAGATTGACAGGATGGGCTGCAGTCATCGTGTGGACAAGTTAACAAATAGAAGGGTGGGTGCATTCATGAGTAATGACCTCCCAGACTAGGAGAGCACAGACATCTTCGGCAAAGCAGGGCACCTACTTAGAGCCGCAGAGTACACTGAGTACAAGTGTCTTAGCAGCAGAGATGCAAGAGGTCTTAGGACCTGTAGTCCTAATGCAATATAAGGCCATGGGGCCTGAAGCACCCTTAGACCCTGGGCCATCACTGTTTAAGGAAGGGCATTCCCCCATTCCTGATGGGGCATGGAACACAGATGGGTCTAGCCAAGGTGCTGTTGCAGTCCAACCTAGTACTGACACCATATGGTTTGAAACCAGGTGTGGACAGAGTAGCCAATGGGCTGAACTTAGAGCAGTATGGATGGTGATCACCAAGGACGTGACACCGATGGTAATCTTTACTGATAGCTGGGCAGTCTATTGAGGCTTAACCTTGTGGTTAACTACCTGGAAAATAGAGATGTGGCTAGTTGGCCACTGACCCATTTGGGACCAAGTCATTTGGCAAGACCTCTGGGAAATGGGTCTTCAGAAAGAGGTAACTGTTTATCATGTGTCAGGCTATATGCCTTTGGCCACACCTGGCAATGATGAGGCAGATGCCTTGGCCAAGGTCCGATGGTCAGAGTCTGCACCTACATGACATGTGGCTTTGTGGCTACACTGGAAACTGAGACTTGCAGGGGGATAAACTGATGCAACAGGTCAATAAGTGTTGGGGTCTGTCCTTGCCCACACAAGATATTCGGGAGGCTTGTCAGAAATGCCCAGCATGTGCTCAGGCATACCCTAAATGGAGGCAGCTGCCCATTGTTACACAAGTAATGATAGGGTAAGTGCCCTTGACCAGGTGTCAAGTAGACTACGTCGGGCCGCTGTGGAAGTTGCAAGGGTACATGCACTAGCAGCTGTGGACATGGCCACACACCTGTTGTTCGCCTGCCCTTGCAGGGTGGCCGACCAATGGAACACCATCCAGGTCCTGCAACACCTATGTGCCCTGTGTGATTGCCCTCTGGCCATTGAGAGTGGCAGGGGAACATATTTCACTGGACAACAGGTACAACAATGGGCATAACCAAAGAACATAAAGTGGGGATTCTGTGTGCCATACAACCCATAAGCTGTGGGTATAATTGAGCGATATGATGGGCTCTTGAAGAATGGGTTACACTTGCATGTCACCCCCTCATCTTTGTGGGCCCAGAGTTCAAGGTTGGACCTGGTGCTCCTAACCTTGAATAAACAGCTACAGAAATGCAACCAGCCTGGCCCTGGTGATGGCTTTGTTACACTGGGCTACCCTCCCCCCAACTTTCAGTTGCAGATACACACCAAGGATTACCATCTCCAACCACGTATGGGGATGAACGGAAACCTTTTGTTGTCTGCCCCAACACCCCTGAAGCAGGAGAACAGAAAACCTCACTTCGGCCATCGACCCTCCAAGATCCCACTGCCAGTGGTTGGCCATCATAGCTCCCTAGGGGGAGGGCCTACAGTATGACTTGCACCTCATTCCTTGGGTGTTCAATACATGGCCCCTCGCTTGACTGTTCATAGAGGAATGGCCAGGGAAGGAATTCTCTCTGGGTGTCATATGTACTGTTTGTGTGGCCTATTATGAGATCCCCTGTGACTTTGGCACAGATACAGGACTCAAAGGAACCATGGGGAGCTGAGAAAGTGTGGTACCATCTCCCAGGGCAAAAGCCCTGGGCGTCTGCATTGTTATCCAGAGATGAAAGGTTAGCTTGTATTTTGCCTGAGGGTTGTGATTTAACTCTGTTAGTACCTGTGCCTGCTCTGTCATTTCGACCGTAGGTTAACATGCTCTACCTGCTTTGTGGACTGGGTCCACATCTACACAGAGGGGACCCGTGTTTCCAACTGTTGGATCTGCACCACCCTTCCAGCAGCGCTGCAGATGGCTTGCCTTGGCACATACATTCAGCATCTGCAAAGAACCTGGCCTGGCTGGAGACGTGGAGTCCCATGGCTGACGCCTGGAATGTGGCATGGCAAGCTGTGGACAAAGGATGTCGCAAGACCAAAATCATGCCTGCCCCCAGGCTGGCCTATAGTGTTTATGACGGTTGGGGCTGGCTAGTGGGGAAACATGTCATACCCCAAGCCCAGGCACCACAGTGCACAGAGCAACACTGGGGTAACACCACTGTGGGATGGATACCCATCACGACCTGTGTAAACATAACACATGTCACCACACTGAAGGTATGGTAGAATAAGTGGCCCTACCAAAGTCAGGCCCTGATGGATTTTATGGCCCCTGGGAGTTTATGGGTCACTAGGGACACAGGGTGGCCTTACCTACCACCAGACTGGCCTGGACATTATATATGTGGTTGGCCTTATGTACCTGCCACTGTTCTCCCCAGTTTTCCTGGATGCCTGCATAACTGGGAGGTGCTAAGCTTTTGATTTTTGTAAGTGTGACGAGCCCCCTTGGCAGTGACTATCCCTGGAGCGGGTGTCATAACCATAGAAGTACAAGTTGCTGCTTTTCCAGAGCACACCGCTCAGGCTCTGCTTTATACCCGAGGGGCCCTCCTTCTATTAATGGATGTGGTTTATCAGAAAGGTGGTGTTGCAAAATTGAATGGCCTTACACGTGGTACCTGCTGCCCAAGGAGACACCTGTGCCTTTTAGGAACACAGTGTTTCACCTTTATCCCTGGTGACCGGCAGAACATAACAGCAGCCCTGCAAGCGGTCTCAGGAGATTAAGGTTGTAGAGAGCCTTACTGATGACCCCCTGCAAAGATGGTGGGCATCCCTAGACTCTGGCCTATGTGGAGCCCTAATAGTTATAAATAGCATAACTGGGATCCTAGTAACTGTTGCTCTCTGTATTGTTGTTGTGGGTTATAGATTCGGGGCTCTACCTTATGGGTACATGTCTCTACCGGAGGACACCCTTGGCCTGGGAGGTGGAGGGTAAGGGAAATGGCCGCACTTTAGTCAGGAGTAGGCTAAGGCAGCCTTCGGAGCAGCATGACTCAGTGGGTTTGGAGCACAGATGCACAACCCTGTAACGGCACCACGTGAAGTTCATTAGGTGATCACATGTGAGCTCCTGCTTTTCTCGAGCCACTATTGTCTGTAAAAGGTATAATTATCCCTCTAATGCTGTACATATGGCTCATCCCCAGGCTCGCTCATACACAGACTCACTAGCACTTAGAGAGAGAGTAAAGCCATGTTGAAAGTATCAACGATTCCTGGAGTGTTTGTCCAGCTACCCACCACTCACCACACCAGCTCCTCTCAGACCTCAGTTACAACCTGACACCACCCCCCTTTCCCTGTAAGAGGATTGCATTCCTGCCCACTCCCATGCAGCTTTCCTTGTCCCCAGTAGGAGGCCCATACATCCCTGTCCCGTTGGCCTTGGGCTTTGACCAAAGGAACAAAAACAGACATGAAGGAAGCCACATCTAAGTAGAAGCTTTAAGAGAAGAACAAGTGTCCACATTGCCTCTGGTCTTTCTTTCTGCTATGAGAACAGCATCTCTCACTTAGGAAGCTGTTCCTTCAGCTTGAGTCCCTGAATGATAAACTGCTGCAGCCCAAGAGAGTTTCAGTCAATGCACGGCCTCCCTTTAATAAACCTTGTGGTAGAAATTACTGAGATTTGGAGATCATTTGTTACTGCAACAATACTGACCACTACACAGGGTGCACGGTGTTTCTCTAACTGGAACAATCTGATGCCAACCCCACTCCTTTGCATAGTTAACTCCATCCCAGTTCTAATCTGACTCTTTGGCCTGGAAATATCTCTTTTCACATGCTTTCACAGCCCTGGGTATCCTCCCTCCTTAACATTTATCCCAACTGTGATTTCACCACTTACATGTGATTGTTCAATCAATATCTGCTGTGGTGTAAACTCGTAGAGTCAGCACTTTGCCTAAAACCACAGAGCTGAAAGCTGTTGGAGCCAAGGACTGGAATCCCAGCCATCTGCTACCAAAGTCTGTATTTGTAGCCACTAGACTAGGCTGCTATTCATTTCATCTGATGAATGGTAAGACCAGAGACCAGGTAATAAGTACTGGAAAAATGTTGTGAACTGCACAGGTGAGTCAAGGAAACTTTTTTAAGTTTCTTTATTGTATGCATAAAATCACCTGAGCTTCCGATGAGATGGGGATGAACAGCCTCAAGACAGCATGTCTTCTTGGGTAAACATAGATTTTTTTTTTTTTTTGAGACAAGAGTCTCACTCTGTTGCCCAGATTGCAGTGCAATGGCACAATCTTGGCTTAGTGCAACCTATGCCTCCTGGGTTCAAGCAATTCTCCTACCTCAGCCTTCCGAGTAGCTAGGACTACAGGTGCCTGCACCACGCCCAGCTAATTTTTTGTGTTTTTAGTAAAGACGGGCTTTCACCATGTTAGCCAGGATGGCCTTGGTCTCCTGACCTCGTGATCTGCCCACCTCGGCATCTCAAAGTGCTGGGATTACAAGTGTGAGCCACTGCACGCAGCCTGGGAAAATATGGATTTGAGGGTAGATTTATCTACTTTCATTAGTGCCCTCCACCCAATTCACTAGTAAAACAAAGCAAATTATAGTAACAACAACAGCATCAACACCTTGGGTCCTCTTCACATCGCTTGTTCTGTGTAGCAAGATGCCTTGTACCATTTAAGGGCTTACTCAATGCGATTAGAATCAAATGGATCCTCTAGTCTTTGCCTTATGATTAAACGCTTGGCATAAACGGTCATATGAGACGTAATTGTCCATATAATAACTCCACTTTTGGGGGCAGGTGGGATGTGCAAATCTCATTCTAAAACTGAATCTGACTCTAGAAATTAGAAACCTGAACACAGATTGCCTCAGCCATAGAACAGGGAGAGAATGATTGTGGGGCCCACACACCTGGGTTCTTCTCCAGAAATAGCCTGGGAAGGGGTTGACATGGGGAAATTGGCTTTGGAACAGGTGATCTTGAGGGACCTGCAAATCTCCTGGAGGTGACAAGGTGTAAGGCCTGCGCATCCAGTGGAGAATGGGCAGGACTAGAGCACAGTGTCTGTGCTGGTGTCGTAACAGCTCAATGACATCATTTCTAAGGCCTCTTATAGTTGGAATATCTTTGAGGCCAACACTTTCTGCTCTGACAAAGTTTTTGTGACTTAAAGGGAGGAGAGAATCTGGAGTCAGCTGCAGAATTCCTGAGGGCAGGGTAGAAGAGTGAGTTGGAAACAATGGGAAATAGCTGGTCCCCAACTGAGTCTTCCAGGCACCAATAAAGAATTTAGATCTAGTATCAGGCAGTATTTCTTCAAGTACAGGTACAAGTCATCCAAATCAGAATCACCCAAATGGATTTTTTTAAATATGAATTCCTGGGCCTTCTTGGAATTGGAAATTGTGTGCAGAAATCTGTATTTTTAATATTCCAGATAAGACTTATGAATTCTAAAATCTGGCAATTTCTGGAAGAAAGTAATACTAACTTGCCAGAGTAGGGAAATAAAATCCGAAATCCTTAGATTTGGTACCTGAATTTTCAGAGATATTTAAGTCATCTTTAAGATCACCTATGGATGCAGTGAAGCAGGCATTAATTGGGGCAACTAATTGCTTTTTAATAACAGACATGCCATACATTGCTAAACTTTTCTTGCTGATTTCCCTAACACTACGCAGAGGAAAAAATGAAATCTCTTTAGGTCTCATGGGCAAATTTCAACCTGTCACTCAAGTTTTCTCTTATAAGGGAGATGCTGCTGCATCCTGAGAAAAGCTTGTGATCTTGAGGTCCAGGTGCAATATGGCCAAATCTCTAGCACTAAAGGCAGAGCCAGCTTGGTCTGTATTGAAACCGTTTCATGGCAGCAACTAAGCAGAAACACCTCTCCTGATACCTGGTCTTCATATTCCTACAGCTTTTTATCAAGTACCAGAAAACAGGCACTCAAGTCCCAAGTTCTGGCTCTAATTAACCCAGATGCTCTCTCAAAATAAATTGTGGGGGCCATAGCTGGGCTGGTGGAGACCAGGGTTAGCCACCCATTAGCTAAGAGCAGCAGCATACAGGCAGCCTCTCTGGGGTGCCTGAGCTAGTTAGGCCAGTCCTACCAGGAGCCAAGGGAGGAGGGTGGAGATGCAGGGCTTGGAATAGGAGCCTAGCGTGGATAAGGAGGGTGGGGCTAAGCAGGTTTCTGTAGCAGGCTGAGAGAGGAGGAAATTGAGGTGGAGGAATTATGTTCAGGTGTGTGACTGAAGGCTGGGCTTCTTTCTATAGGGGTGGGGACCACCTGCTCCAGCCAGGCATGAGAAGGAGGTTCTCTGGCAGTTGCTCCCCTTTGATGGAATATCTGGGGTTGGTAGCAGCTCAGCCTTTCTCCCTAGTGTCCCACCAGAATAAAAATGCCCAAGGAGTGCTGAACCTCCCTGTCAGCTGTGGAGTGTACATCAAGGAGGTAGGAGGTAAGTGCCTTGTTAGATCCTAAGGCAGGGGAGTGGTCTTTTCTTCTCAGTTCTCCCAAGTTGCTGGCTTGGGGCAGGGATACTACTTCAAAGGGAGACTCTGAGGCTGTCCCTCACCTTAGTACTCTGGGTCCTGGGGTTGCAAGCTGTGTCCACCCCCAGCCACCAGCAGCAACAGGATTCCAGGGACCCCCAGTCCTCTATTTGGAAAGCTGTTTGCCTAGGGCATGCAGGTGACCGTGTTATGAGGACTGTTGCAGATGGTGATGGTGATAGCTCTGTGTGGTTGTGGTTCCTTTCACATGCTGACGAGCAGACAGGCCTTGCAGGGGACCCCTACCTTAGCTACTGACTGCTTGGAAATGAGTTACCTGTCTGGATAGCCTATAACAGATAGTCATTGGGCACTACTTGTACTATTTCAAGGCCTCTTTCCAAAAGTTTACAAAATCACTGTGCAAGAATTTGAAAGAAATGTATCTGTGGAAATATGAGAGAGAGTTGATTTTTATGATGGTACCTAATAAAAATCATAATGGTGAGAGCTTATTGAAACCTTATGATTTGCAAAGCATGACTGGGAAGCACTTTATATATTATTACAAGCCCATGAGGCAGGTGTTGTTAGTATCTATCATTACTGATAAGGATGGTGAGACTCGGGGAAGTTAGCTGAGCCAACCAGGGTTTACTGATCCCAGAACCCACATGCTTGACTTCAGTTGATGAGGCCATGTTTGACCAAGAGTCTCAGATTCTGAGTGTACAGGGCTGGTGAGGAACTACTGGGGTTTGTAAATAGCCTTTCTCCAGGCAGAAGAGAGGTGACCGCCCCCATCATCCCCGGTGACCATGCTCAATAACTGACTCAAAGCTTGGTCTCCTCAGGCCTCCGTGGCCCCATCTTGTGGGCTTAAATGTCTCCTGTCAAAAATATGTAACCCATGTAGCCTATGCCATTAAGAATACAGGGACTGTGCAGCTCAGGGATGAAGCTAATCCTTCAAGCTCTAGAGCAGTCAATGAAAAAAGGAAGGAAATGTATTTGTGCGGGACACTGGGCCACTTCCACCTCCAAAGCATGGTTCACCGGACTCACGACTCTAAACCTGGCCCTCTCCCTACTCTTACCAGGGCCCCCAACCTATGGTGGGCCAGCATCCCTGGCTGTCACTGTCTGTTCCCTTCTCAGGACCTCAGCACTCAGTCTTCCCTCTGCCTAGAACACTTATTCCTTGGCTTTGCCCAATATTAGCTTCCTATCTTTAATCGGGTTTCAGCTCAAAGGCCATCTCTTCACAGAGAGCTTCCTAGATCACAGCATCCAAAATACTTCCCCAATTCCTCTCCCTCATTGTGTTGATTATTTTCATATGCCTATCACAATCTGAAATTCTGTCTTCCCATTTATTTATTTCCCCAGTTAGCACAAAAGTCCCACGAGGGTAGAGACCTTTCCTATCTTCTACCTCCTGGACACTACTGTGTCTGCTGGGCTTGGCAGAGTTCCTAATAATAGCAGGGCTTTGGCTAATGCTTGTTGTGTAAATAAGTAATCAAAGGGAACGGAAGATATGACCACCAGTTTACCTCTTTCTCATTCAACACCTCTGCTCAATCCACCTCAGGAAGGTAAACATCTTGGTCTAAACACTGAAGTAAAGAACACCTGAGTTTTTAAGTGCTCCGGGAGCACCTGATTTCACTCTTGGGGTAAGATAAAGAAAAAGGCTAAATAGCATCAGATGGATTTAGTCCTCTGAGAAACAGCAAGGTGTGGTAAGACTGGCTCTGCTATCCAGTCTTGAAAAACAACAGCATCTATGAGTCACCCCTGCTTGTCCTTCTAGACACCAGGTATGGTATTGTTCTTAACGATGTGGGGGTACTTGTCATGCCAATACAATTTCAGAAAGCTGAAAGTGCACCCTTCCACCCTGCTTTATCAAGCCACCCACTTAAATTTCTATTGCACTTTGCTCACATATCTCTTTCTGTTTTGGGTGTCATTCATTCTTAAGATAGAAAGAGACCTATTTTTGGGATCAGGGGATCCAAGGTGTTTCTATGAGCTATACTCCTCTCTGCAGTTGTGGGTAAGTCGCTTAGTGGCTGCATTTTCTATATTTCTTCTCTGGAAATGAAATAACTACTGTCCTCTGTAGCATGTGAGGTTGTTGTGAGGCGCACAGGTAACGTGAGCCCTTTGCAAAGCACTGAGTATGACAGTGATGCAGAAAACGGCACAATACAGCTCTTACTCAAAGCACCCAGCTGCACTAGCAATGGGGAGCAGAGAATACACGGGAAGGTGTGTTTGATTTAGAAAATTTCATTTGCCAAAAATCCCAGTTCCAAGAGAAATTTATCAGACGAAGCGACTTCTAGGCAGAATTTCTTTTTCCAGGCATCTACCTCAAGAATCAACTTACACGCTTTAATTAACACCCAGCCTATTTGCTTTGCAGAGAGAAGTATTTGAATCCAGCCTAATGCTGCTTCCTCCTTGGCAACCACACAGCGTTTGGCAATATTTCACATGCTGGTGGTTTTTATGGGTCCCTTATTGCACTTATGTGTTCTTCATTGTAATGGGTGTTAAGCGTTTCTGGCGTCAGCCCCGGCCCTGTCCCTGTTTGATTTAAGAGACAGCTGATTTTATATCTGATCCTCAGGTTGGCTTCTATGGTCCTGTTTTTAAGTAGCTCGTTGTTCTGTTTCCCTGTGCTATTCTTCATTTGCAGATTTTAGAAAATGGTTTTTTTGAAAGAAAATAAATTTTGTATTAGGAGCCAAGTCAGAGTCCTAGCAATTTTCTGGAGAGCTAGGGGCCCATAAGCAATGTTGTATTATGGAAAGAGAATTACATTAAATTTCTAAATCTGGGCTTGAATCCTGGCCTTAATTCCCAGGAATTCTTTTTCAGCTCCTTTTGCCATGATGGAGATAATAGCAATATAGACAGTGAATTTTTACGGAGAATTTACTAAGTCCTAAGACTCTTCCTTGGATAATCTCATGTAGGTTATCCAGTGCCTACTGTCTGTAGAAATTGAAAATGTGAGATTTAAAAGTTCCAAGGTCACCAGGTGGTAAGCGATAGAACCCACATTAGAATGCACACTGGTTGATTGGGAGCACGTGCTCTCATTCACCAGGTGCAGTGCCAGCTACTGGGCTGTACCACCTGGCAATCCTTGTTGATACCTCAGTTGACATTACCAGGCCTCTGCTTTTCATAGGACGCCATCTGATGAGATCAGGCCTATGAAGGTACTTGGAAACTGTGTACTTTTATTTCACCATTGTCCATTTATCTTGTTTACCAAGATGGAGGAAAAATGTTCTAAAGGGACTCCTTTTTTCCTACAGTACTTTTGTGGCCTTTACAGAAAATGGCAAATATTTTCATAAGGAAAAAAATCTTGCCAAAAGAGAACATGAAATCAGCGCTAACTTAGAATATATATTTACAAGGCTGAAACCAAACAGTTTTAAATTCTTTAACTTTTTAGGAGAATTTTCAGCTTACTCTCTGCCATGCTAGGAACTAATAACATAAGAATGATAGTCGCAAATGTATTAACTACTTCATATCTGCCACTGATAGAAGCATATCTCTCATTGCAAGAAGTAATTTATCATAGTGGCTAAGGGGGTGGGTCATGGCTTACAGTGGCTAGCATTGCCAGTTGCTGGCCATGTGACCTTGGGCAAGTTTCCCAATCACTCTGTTTCAGTTTCCCCATCTACAAACGGGGATAATAATGAACTCATCCCCTAGGGTTGTTGTGAGAGTTATACAAATGAATACATATGAAAAGCTTAAACTTGGTCTGTAACGAACTTCAGAGGTTTGCTGCTGCTGCTACTTTTCTCTGAATCCTTTTATGAGATAGGTCCTACCATCCGCATCTTGTGAAGTGTAAGGATCTAATGAATAGTCAGGCCACATGGCTAGAATCGGGATTAGAACTTTGAACTGTTATAATCCACAGCCTTCCCTCTTCAATGTCATATTTCAATAAACTTTCAAGGAAACACAAATTCTACTGACAACTCAGTTTGACAGGAGTTTATGCTCAAGATCCAATCTACTTTCTAGGCAATTATTGGTGTCCTGTCATCTTTAGCTGGGTGAGTGAAAAGTGTCTTGTTGCAAATAACTTGAATTGTCTCTCTAGGATTTCACCAGACTGGCCAGAACTTTCTCCTCTCTTCAGGATTCTCTTTGTGGGCAGGCAACCACACCAGACTTGAGGTCACAAATTTGCATATTAAAAGCAATCAATGGAGCTACTGTTCCCCAAGACAGAGCTCTGGACCTGGCCATTTTGAGGACTTCTTTCAGCTCTGTGATAGCATTGCCCTTTGCTGGCTTAAATCTGTTGATAGAAAATCTCTTGAATTAGCACCAATGTTAGAATAAGTGACGAAAGGAAATTGTTTAAAGGGCTGTGCTGGGCTGGTCAAAGCCTATTACCATTTCTTGTGTCCTTTAGCTGTGATAGCCAGTTGGATAGCAGAATTGTTTTACTGGCTCATTTTCTCCAGCTGGGTGGGCCCTGGCTTCTGCTGCGATCCCAGCACACGATAACTGCACCATGACCCTGATAAAGCAGTCATCCTTCTGCTGTCTGCACCAAACACGCAAGGTCTCAGGTGCTTCCCACGTAATAACAGCAGTTAATAATTAATAAATACCTTCCTTTTATTGAGTATTTACTCTTTGTAAGTTTACTTAATTAGTTCTTGTAATTCTAACACAACAATGCTCTAAAGTCAATTCCAGTATTATCCTCATTATTTAAGGAAGAGGAAACTGAAACTTAAGGAGCACACAAATTTGGCCAGGGGTACCCAGCTGCTGCTGATGACAACATGGAGGGCCACCCCCAAGCTTGTGTGGTTAAACACAGGCCCTTCAACTCTGCTCAGCTACTCCAAACTCCTATTGCCTCAATCAGGCTCACAGAGATGGTTTGATAACACATTATAGATTAACCTTGAAAAACCTGTCCTGCTGGCAAGGGATGGTGTCAAACCTGCCTCACTTGTTTCCCTGAGCCATTGCAGCCCTGGCCTAGCTGGGGGAGCCTGTTTTTCTTTGCCTTATTTTATTCAGACATGGTTGAGTTTCTTAACTACTAGGCTTGGCTTTCCCAGACAACTGTTTCATCAAGGGAACGTCCCAGTAGGTAAACACAAGGGCAGAGCTTTTGTCTCTCCAAAGCACCTCAGTCTCATATTTTTGAATAGCAATCCTGTTGCATTTTTCCAATTTCTCTTTTCTTGTTCTCTGTTCAGCATGGTTTAATAAATGGGATCTGATCACAGATCATGAAGCATATTTTCAATGCTATGAGATAATTTAAGTAACTGGCTTCTTGGCTTGAGGACTACCTTGTGTATTGTCATTTACAAACACAGACAAATGGTGGTTCCACTGTGGCTCTATGTCAAGAAACTGCTGTTTGTTCCTCACAAGTGGTGTTTATGCAGGCTGGATGTAATCAGGGAGTTGTGTAAAAAGAAATCAGAAAAATCTAGTTAAAGCTTGGACATCATACCCTTTAATGCCTGTGTGATCATGAACAAACGCATTTTCCACAGTTGCATAATACTGCATTTATTTCGGTCAGCTGTGCACACATTTATGATAACACTTTCACAGCGTCATGGATACTGTGCTGATTCCTGTATATATACCTTTTAACTTAACCTCCAACCTAACGAAGTAAATACTGTCATCATCGTTTACAGATTAGAAAACCAAGGTTGCTAAGGTTAAGTGCCTATTAAATGGTGGAGCTGGAATTTGAAACCAGTTATTTAGATGTCAGAATGCATTCTCCAGGCCAGTGTCAAGTACTGGCAGATGATTTGATGTTAAACTCTTCCTTTTCTACCACAAGATCATGCACAAGTGTTTCTTGTGTGCACAGTCTCCTTTTGAAGCTAATACTGAGGATGCATTTTCAAGCCCTGTCAAGCTGCCCTGCTCTTTCTTGTTTGCCAGCCTTCCGATCGATGGCAGGCACAGCTTCTGTCTCGTACCCTGGCCACAACTTATTTTCCCTTCTGCTCTGTCTACTCTCCCCATCACAGGAAGACACTTCATCAATAAGTGTAAACTTTTTTCTTTCCTAATAATTGAAAGGTCTTCCAAACAAATACTTGTGCTTACCTCTGAAAATAAAACCATCCTATTTCCGTCCTCTGTGGGGCAGAAAAATCAGCAGATACGATTGCATTTCCAGGACCCTCGGAGAAATGCAGAGGCTATATGTGGGGCCAGTTGAACGGCCTTGGATCAGGGGCTTGGAGGGTGCCCGTTAGGATGTAAGCCCCAGACTGCAAGGGTCTGCTCCATCTTGTGTGCCACTGTCCCCAGCACCAAGAGCAGCTTCCAAGCACATAGGAGCTGCTCAAAGGTGTGTTCACTGAATCAGCATGTCTGCTTCTAAGACAAGTGTGTATCTATTGCAGATTTGTTTTTCAGATTGCTTTTGTTTGGTTTGCTTAGGAGTAAAAATAAATAAGGGAGAGGGTTAAGTATTGGGTCATTGGAATTATTTGTAGATACATTGTTTTCTAATTACATCTCAGTGTTTCTCTGCCTACTTAGACTGGGTAGTCATAGATGAAAATTTGGCTGGGCAGTGACCATCCGAGTGTCCTTGGACCTGCCTTTTTGCCCACATCCTCCTCTCTTCTTTACTTCCTTTTCAATGAAGAGTCTGAAACTATAATATTTCCATTTGCTGAGCACTAACAATACGCCAGGTCCGGTGCTAAATACCTCCGTGTATTACTACATTTAATCTTCACAAGATCTTCACCTCTGCATATTGCACATGAAGAAACCAGTGTTTGGAGAGGTAAATGTGATTTGCTACAAGACACACAATCAGTTGGTGGTAATCTCAGACCTTAGTGCCAGGTGTGTGGACTCCCAATCCTGAGCCCTTTTTCTGGGCTGCACAGTGAACCTATCTCTTCTCTTCAGTCTGCTATGAAGCTTTACATATGAGACAGATGCTGATCCTTCCTTGACTTCTCAAAGAGAAGTCAAACACCCACCTACATGAAAAGACGTCATTTTCTGCAAGGGAAATTCCTTAATATCACCTACTGGTAAATGCCTGGGCTTGTGTTCCCTGTCTCTATCAGGACACAAAATCCCGTAAGAGGCCTAAACCTTTAGTCTTGTCTGCCATTCTGTTAAGGACGAGAAAAGAGGAACTGCTTTGTGGTCTGAAAACAACTTTAGCACTTAGAAAAGGCTGTCTGCAGGTATAAGTCATGAGGCCCAAAAGAGAAAGCCATCTTTGCTGTCCAGCGAATGAAGGTAAAGGTCATTTGGACACTCAGCAGGGGGCCAAGGGAGTGTCCTGTGCTTCAGTCCTTCATGTTCAACTTTCACATCTTGTGGCACAGCCAGGTGCAGCCTTCACGGATACTTATAAGCCATTGTCCTTTCAGTGGACCTTTCGTATTTCTTATCACAAACGAGAATGACTATAAAATTAAACACAGAACCATGTCTGTAAACTCTAGCCAGACATTACTAACAGCCCTGGTTCTGAGACCTTTAAAAGGAGAGTTAGAAATAAACTAGTCCTATTTATTGAGTGGAAAGTTTCAGATTGGGAAGATAAAGTAGTTCTGGAGATGGGTGTTAGTTGATGGTTGCCCAACATCGTGAATGTGTTTAATGCCACTGAACTGCACAGGTAAATGGTTAAACTGGTACAAGTTATGTATCTTTTACCATAACAAAAACTGAGGTAGCTCTTTATGTACAATTATGAAACAATCTTTGAGATATATTAGTAAAAGTGCTAAATAGAAAGCTGCTATTTGTGGCTTTTTAAAGATTATAGACACAGGTACATTTATGGTTGTGTATGCAAGGATCCCTCTGGAAGAAAGACAATATTTGATCCTGTAGAGGAAGAATGACAATGTTTAATCCTGTAGAGGAAATGAGTTTCTAGTGGCTGGGACCACAGTGGGGAAGATGGGGAGGGGATGTCTTTGTTCACTGCTACTTGATTTGTGTTGCACATGTATGTATAACTCATTATAATCGATAATAATTTATTAAACCTTTTTTTAAAAAAAGACAAAAAGACTAGCACCAAACTGAGACTGAATCCTTAAAACTGTGGTTCTCAATCTTGGCTGCACTCTAGACTTCAGCTGTCCAAAGGGAAGCCCCATAACCAGCATTGACATTACCCGGGAGCTTGTTAGAAATGCAGAATCTTGAGTCTCGCCAAGATTTTTAGAATCAGAATCTGCATTTTGCTGAGATCTCCAAAGGGTTTGCATGACATTAAAGTGTGAGAAGCACTGCAGGGGACTAATTAAATCAGCATTTCTGGGGTGTGGCTTGAGCCTAGGAGTTTATGAAAGCTACCCGGGGTGATTGGCAAGTGATGTTGCAAAACACTGACTGATATACTTGGGAATATTGAAGTGGTTACACAGGACCCATTTTGTTGCTGTGTGATTCAGTTCTACTCAATGTAAGTTCCATGTGGTTTTTCAAAGATCCTTGCATGTCCCACACTTGAGAGCACTGCCCAGAATGACCATATCAGAGCTCATGAATGCTGAAATCATAGAACATGCGATATTAAGATTCTTCTAAGTTTGGTGGGAAAGATGCTCTTTTTAATAGCTTTGAGCCCATTTCTTTCTTATATAAAATAAGTTTCACAATTCTACACCAAACTTGCACCTATTAAGCCCTCCTTCATCCAGCTATCTAGGAAAATGTCAGAGTAATGTCAAAATCAGACTGTGGAGTTAGAGAGATGTCGATTCAAATTCTTCTTTCAGCCGCTTCTACCTACCCCGTAGGGCTGTTGTGAGATGGTGTCAGTGATGCTTGATTGACTGCAAGTGCTTGACCACTATTCAGTGTCCACTCTCCCTTCCCTGGCCACTCACAGCTGCCCTGAGCCCCTCTCACTGCCACCGTCCCTTCACATTTGCTTTTTTGCTTTGAGCATCTCAGGTACAAAGGACAATTTTCACATTGCAGCTGAAGCGCAGGAACTTGAGTTCCACCTCCCCTGTTTTGTGACAAGTGGAAAAACTCTGCTGTCTCTTACCAAATTATCTGACAAATTTCTAAAATATAACTGAAACCTCATTACATGGATGAACAACTTCCCATCGGCTCATTCCTAGCTCTGATATTAATAGAATTGTTGCCAAGACATCGCAGTTGGCCTCAGAGGCAGTCAGGAAGGCAGTGTTGTTAACGACCCGAGATGGCTCAAGTGTAAAGAGAGCGAGTGGAAGCTGCTGGGATTTCTGCATGGGCAGATGCCACTGTAGAGTGGACTCCCTGGTTTCCTTCCATTGACATGACAGAGATCAGTCAGCAGAGAGGGGCCGGGTGTTAGTCAGAGAATAGATGTCCTCCTTCCACAGCAACCGGAATCACCTTTTCAAAATGCAAATCTGAACATGTTTAAAACTCTGCTTAAAATCCTCTAAGAGCTTCTTGCTGCTATGGAAATGAGTAGCAACATTCTTAATAGGGTCTACAAAGGTTGGCTGCTAGCTACTCCTCCCAGTCATCTCCCCAAATCCCATTTGTTTGATTATTGGGTTGTCCTTCCCACTGGATTGAGTATTTGCTTTGTGTGAGTCCTGGTTCCAAGACTATGGGCCAAGTCTGATTTTATGCAGTATCATAGCCTTAGGGCCTAGTTCAAAGCAGATGCCCAATAAATATTCATGGAAAGAATAAATGTGTACAGGGACATCATGCAAGGGTGTCCTGCCTCATCTTCCACTCCCTGCTTTGCACTGGCATTTGCTGTGCCTCGCAGTAACACTAAAATCCTGGTAGCTGCCTATACAGGTACCAGGTCATTTTCTATCTCTAAGCTTTCACTTAAGTTGTGCCCCCTTGCCTAAGATTGTCATCTTATGCCTCTCTCCCTTTGCCTAGAAAATCCTCCTCTGAGCGAGGTTTATCTACTCCATAAATTTCCCTTGGCTGGGGGACCTTCTAGGATGTTATGGACCTCCCTTTTGTCCCCATTATGCTCCAACCTAACCTCTCTCTTCACTTGACTGTGTTCCAGCATTTGTGTCTGCCTCTCCAACATTCAAGGAAAGGAAAATGAGAAAATATCAAGTGTGTAGTACGGAAAGTGCTGAGTAAGGATTTATGTGTGTGCATGTATGTGTATGATGTGTCACAGGTATTTCCTGTGAATATCATGAAGCGGTCTATCTAGCCTCAAGGCTTTTATACTCGCTGTTCTCTCCATTCTGATGCTCTTCCCACCTCTCCTGCTACTTATTTTATCAACGCTTTAGAGCTCAGATCACTTCTATGGCTGGCACACAGGAGCCATCCCTGCCCATGCCCCTAGACTCAATCAAGCCCCCTTGTTCTGTGTTCATCTAGCTCAGTAGTTTGTTACCACTTCTTGATGTAGTCTGTTGCCACTTCTAGTTATAACTGGTATATTCATTTGGTCTAAGTTTGTCTCCCTCTTTATGCTGAAAGCTTCATGGGGACCTGCTCCCTCTCTACTATCCCTTAGCACCTAACATAGTGCCTGGCACCCCATAGGTGCTGAGAATGAATATTTCATCATCTGCACTCCTATTGGAGCCCCGAGTGTGAAAAGAGAGAGTAGACAGGATGAGAACACACAGTTTCCCTTCCTCATTGTGGTCCTGTGAGGGTGTTCCTCAGCTGGCTGTGCAGATAAAACTTGAACAGCCCTTCGACATCTCAGGGACTTGCCTGTGAGCACTGTGGCTGCTGGTCCGCACCCTGCTCCACAGTGTTCCCCTCCCTGCTTAAATCAGCTCACAGCTCCCCGAAAGCCTGTTCCTTGGAACACAGCCAGATGCAGCTGACAACTGCTGAGGCAGCAAAGGACCATGACAACAAACCTGGAAGGGAGGGTAGGTGGCAGGAAGGCCAGCAGAGCTGTGGCTTGTAAATAGATCTGACGTCCCCGGACATTTCTATCTGCAAGAATATATCTCACCGGAATCTGGGGACCAGCAGAGTGAAAGCTGCCATCTTCCTCCTCCATCCAGGCTGGCCTAATTAAAGCACACAAATGGCATGATTTGACTTGAGGCTTATAGAGATCTCTAGGTTATCAGTGCCCTCACTCTCATTCTAATCCCACCACTTGTAGCTGAATGTTTTTCTGCCATTGACATTGAAAGGACATTGTCTTTCCTGACATTGTCAAACCACCCCAAATCTTTTGTTCCGTTTGCCCCATCCTAGAAAGCCTTCTGTTGTCTGTTCCCAGCCCATTCATGGTAAGAGGTGTTGAAACATCCAGGTAGCTCAGGAAAGCCTTGGAAGATATGTAACTGTGTCCTTGTCTGATAACAGTCTCTCACATATGAACAGGTGGTGGCCTGGTTACAGTAAGGAGATCAT
This sequence comes from Cebus imitator, assembly GCF_001604975.1. Lineage (NCBI taxonomy): Eukaryota > Metazoa > Chordata > Mammalia > Primates > Cebidae > Cebus > Cebus imitator. The sequence continues at coordinate 315,385 of NW_016108104.1, read as the reverse complement.
GCACAAAAGGAAAAGTGCCCAGGCCGGGCATAGTGGCTCGCGCCTGTAATCCCAGCACTTTGGGAGGCCGAGGAGGATGGATCATCAGGTCAGGAGTTCAAGACCAGTCTGGCCAACATAGTGAAACCTCATCTCTACTAAAAATACAAAAAAATTAGCCGGGTGTGGTAGTTTGTACCTATAATCCCAGCTATTTGGGAGGCTGAGGTAGGAGAATCACATGAAACCAGGAGGTGGAGTTTACAGTCAGCTGAGATCATGCCATCACACTCAAGCACGGGACCCACAACCCAGCTCCACCTCTGATGTGTTCTGTGCCTCCTGCTACCTGCTCTCTGGGCCTCATTTGCCCCTTATAAGACAAAAGGGCAGGCAGGAGGAGATTAGGGGCTTTTGCATGATGTTCTCTGGAGCTGGAAGGTAGAAGAGAATATTTAGAGCCACCATGGTAGGCAAAGGGGCAAAATGCTAAGACATTCATCCCCCATGCTCACCCCTACATTTTAAACACCTTTGCGTGCGCGTGTGCGCGCACACACACACACACACACACACTTGTACCTTGCGCATGTACTCAGACACAGCACATGCACTCCTGTCCTGTCTTCTTAGAGAAGCTTTCAGCTGTGTTCTATACCAGCATACTGTAAACAACACATGACATTGATGATGGAAAGAGAATAGAGTCCAAAGGAATGTGATAAGGCTTAGGAGCCACTGAACTAGTTGCTTTATAACTGTGCCAGCCCCTTGAGCCTCAGCTGTAACTGGGGGAAGATGGTCCTCCTCAGGCTATTAGAGAGTAACAGAAATATAATGTTCAATATGTGGGCTCTGTCACCCAACTGCCTGGGTTTAAATCTGGCCTCTATGACTTACTCTGTGCCCTTTGGAACAGCTTCGTAACCTCTTTTCATTTCCTTATCACTAAAATGGAGATAAAGGAGCCCTTAGTCATAAGAATTCAAGGAGTTAAACATGTGCGATGCTTAGGACGGTACTGAACACAATCAGTACAAGTATTGGCAATTGTGACTTCATTGCTTAGCATTATTAAATGAGTGCTTAACAATTGGGGGTGGCATGAACCCCAGTAAATCTGTTAGAGCTATGGACTCTTTCCCTGGGAAGCTATCTACAAAAAAACATCTTTTGCATTCAATTCAGAGAGCATTTGGCTCAAAGTCTTCAGTAGAAAACTGTGGCCCAAAACAAGAAATATACCTAAAATTAATAAAGTATAGCAAAACAAGGGCTGGAGCCCAGGCTTCCTGATTCCCAGCTTTGTGTACTTTTCAATCCATATGTCCCCAAATCCAGACACGATAAGGCAGTCACATAGACTTGGATTCCATAGCTACTTTTCCGCTTACTAATTGTGTGACTTGGGCAAATTTCTGAGCCTTAGTTTCCTTATCTGTAGGCTAGGGATACACCATAACTCAAGGGTCATTATAAAGTTCCTACTAAAGGGGGGAGCATAGAGTGGGGGAGCTACCTCCATCCCACTCCCTGTTTCTATGGTTACAGAAGGGCTGTTCTAGGAAGTGAAGAGTTCCCTCTACACAGATGGCGGGCTAAAGATATACAAAGAATTAAGTGCTGTGTGTTTTTTACAGTATGCTGGTATAGAACACAGATGAAAGTTCTGAGAAGAGAGAACAGGAGTGCGTGTGCTGTGTCTGAGTATACATGCAAGTGTATGTGTATACACAGGTGTGTGACATGTAGGGGTGTGTGTGTGAGATAGATGAATGTGTTTTGCCTCTCTGCCCACCATGGTGGCTCTAAATTCTCTCTTCCAAACCCTGTAGCTCCAGAGAACCATCATGTGAAAGCCACTAATCTATTTCTGCCTGTCTTTTATCTCATAAGGCATAAATCTCCAGAACATGTTATGGTACCAGAAAATAAGTCAGTGTGCTTCAGGGAAGACAGCAGGGAGAAAGTGTGGGGAGAACATACCTCATTCTGTCTTTTTGTGAGTTCTCCTTCCCAAGATATCCGGGGAGGTGACTCCTCTATGGCACAACCTTCAAACAGCCTCCCCACCTTCAAATGTTATTTCATCGTATTTTGAAAAACTTTTAAAGGCAGACTTTACTATGATTTGGAAAGGGTTTAGTGATTCATTCAAGGATGGAGTTACTTGTGAGGCTGTCTAGAGAACCCAGGACTCCTGATTCTGAATTCAGAGTACATCCTTTACTATTGCAGGCACTGTGGTCTTTATAAAATCCCACTTCTAAGCCCCTAAACTGGTCTCCACCTTGTGTTGCTCCAGCCTCAAATGAACTTTCTTCTAGGCTTTACAAAATATCTACCACAAGCCTTGCCCAGAATTACAGTTGCCATGCTGTTTCTCAGGAAAGGCAGGCATCTTCCTAGATCTGAACTCGGCCTTTAAAACAGAGTACTGGGCAACTTCCTCCAACTTTTATTAAAACTGCAGAAAGTCTGCCTCCTCCATCTCATGTTGGTAACTTCTTTCCCTGAACAGCTTCATAGTTAGTTCCTGGGCATATGATCTTGCCTACCTATAGTCTTCCAGTTTTCATCTGTAATCAGCCCTCTACATATACAGGTTCCACATCCCTGAATTAAACAACCTTGAATTGAAAATATTCAGAAAAAAAGAAACAATAAAAAATAACAACACAACAATAAAAATAATACAAAAAAAACCAATATAGTAACAACAATTAGATAGCATTTGTGTCATATCAGGTATTATAAGCAATCTGGAGATGATTTAAAGTATACAGGAGGATATAGGTAGGTTATATGCAAAAGTTATCTTATTTCATTTCAGGGACTTGGGCATCCACAGATTTTGGTATCTATAGGGAACTGGGAGGCCTAGCAGTAATCTCTCATGGATGCCAAGGAATGACTATAGCTGGTTCATGTGTATAAGTACATAACTCCTCAATTAGACTTACAAACTTTTTCTAGAGTAGGGTGGTGTTTTATGACCTCTCTGACATTGGTTCTAACACAGTCTCAACATAGAAGAAAGCTGAATTTAATAATTGTTTACCTATCCAGGCAAAACATAAAGCCTGCTCAATTTTGTTGCATAAATATACATATGCATACATAAACACACACATATATAGACATGCATATTAAAGGGACAACTACTTTGCAATCTACTTTGAAGAGTTTTACTTTTTCAACCTAACTTGTCAAACAGTGAACGATTTGCCAATTAAAAAATTATGATAAATGATTGTTAAATTTTATGAAACCTCAAGCAAGGACAATCTAATTTCATATTAGAGAGAACACAGTATTTTTCTTGAATTGCTGGAAATCTCTCAAACAAGGTATACATTTATTTAAGTGCCTTCCAAAGGGACCTAGTTTCAGGAATTGCAATTTGCTAAGAGATTGGACTGGGTATTTCCATGGCAAATAATTCCATTTACATTACACCCAGGCCCAGTAACACTGCATGCCCTGAATAACTCATTGCTATCAGTGCAAGACTTTCAACCCCATAAAAGGTGCAAGAGCATAAAGAATACATAGAGGAGACAGAACACTCAGGTTCTTTAAATGCCTTTAGATTTTTTGCCAGCACTTTCTTCTTAAGAGACTTTAGTTGGAGGGAAATTAAGGAAATGAGTTGCACAACCAAACTGGGATGGGAGATTTGGGCCAAGCAGATAGAGGTGAAGAAGATAATGGATGGGCTGGGAATAATGAGCTCAGTGGGGACAGCTTGTGAATGCAAACAGTAGGTATGTGATGTTTTTATTTTGCCAAAGCTGGTTTTATGAGGCTGCAGTCCCATAGCAAACGCCTCCAATGCTAGTGTGGCCTCCATGATCCAACAAAATTCTGAAGGAGGAAAGGAAATCAGAGGAGCCAGAAGAGAATCTCTCTAGCGTCCTATTTTCTCCATCAAATCTTAGCTCCTGGGATTTTAGAAGTAGAAGGGCAACAGGGAGCAGCCAGTCCCACTGAGTTTCACAGTGTGGTTCAGTGTCGCTGAGGGCTGCAGAAAGCACAGAGCTGGGACCAGAACTTGAATCCCATAATTCCCATTCCAGTGCTATTTCCATAAAAGAAGAGGAAAGAGCTCTCTCATCTGTTTAGCTACCTGGAGCCCTATTAGAAAGGGTTCTTGTTGCCTCGTTTAACAAAGTTTAGTGTTTCAATCATCTTGGAAATGCTGTCACAATCTGCAGAATGACTATTCTATGAGGAACATTGGGACACTGCTCTGTAATTGAGTCATGGGCCAGCATGTCCTCTTGGCCACAAGCCAGTGGCCTCAATACCATTCTTCCTTAGTGGCAGTACTGTCTTTTTAAATACCCATTTCTCAAAGAAGCAGGGGAACACAACTTCTGAATTATATGAACTCTATTCTTGGGGCTACAGAGAACAGAGGGAAGTACGGCATGTCAGATAAACAGCCCTGCTGAACTATCTACCCAGAGGTAGAAAAGCATGATTATTTAACATATTTCCTTTTTCTTTTTTGAGACAGAGGCTTACTCTGTTGGCCAGGCTGGAGTGCAGTGGCATGATCTCAGCTCACTGCAACCTCCACCTCCAGAGTTCAAGTGATTCACCTACATCAGCCTCATAAGTAGCTGGGACTACAGGTGCGCACCACCACGCACCTTGCTAAGTTTTGTATTTTTTTTTTTTTTTGGTAGAGACAGGGTTTCACATGTTGGCCAGGCTGGTCTCAAACTCCTGGCCTCAAGTGATCCACCCTCCTCAGCCTCTCAAAGTGCTGGGATTACAGGCATGAACCACTATGGCCTGCTTAATTATTTATTTCTAAACTCTTAAAAATGATCATTTTCACCTCAACAGCTCATATTTCCTTGGGTAACTTATTCTTCATTATTTTATTCCAATTTTCCAATTGGTCTTTATTTAGATCTACCTCGTGAGAACCCAAGCATAATAGTTATGCTGAATACAAAAGTTCTGCCTGTCCCCTTTCTGCTGTAGCCATTCTCACACAGTCCCTTTCAACACCTGTAGATGTAATCTCTCTCTCTACTGGAGTGCAAGCGCCTTAGCAGTGGCTACTTTCTTTGTCTTCTTAAGTCTTTAAACATAGCAAAGTGTCTACTTAAATATTTGTCAACTTAGAATATAATAATCATGACATTAACCAAAATATTTACACACAATATTTGCCAGATACAGGTCTAAGATCTCTATATGCATTATTATGTTTAACAAGCAGGTTGCTATTGACTCATGGATGAAGTGGAAGAATATTATTGTATTTTTTGCATCTAAAAAACCAAGCTGGATGAGATGGTCCCTGCAGGTGAATTTTATCCGTAAGTGTATAATCCTCTGGTGGCCTCCCTCCCCTCTCAGACCTCCTGAAAAGAAACTTTATTATCATAAGTCCTATTGAAGGAAATATACCTAGATATTTAATTTCACAGGCTGTCAATGCAGCAGACTCACACATGCTTGGGGTAAAGTTTCAATGTGTCTGAGCATGTTCACTCTTCTCCCCAACCAAAACCAAAGTCTAGGATTGGAAATGACTGTGAAAAGCATGTACTCTGGCCGCCTCCTTCCAACCAGCTCTGTATTCAAGCACCCTGGCCACATTTGGTGAACAGAAGCCACAGCCTTCCTTTGTAATTCTATTTGAGTTAATTCTTTTCTCTCACCAAATCCTTTTGGGTCAACTGAAGCTCATGTTTACCTTTTTTATTTCTCATTGTCTTAAAACGTGGGGTATATGGAGTTAGAGATGAGGGAGAATGATTTTAGATTTTAGAATTCCAAGAATAGCCAAGGTACAGCAGAGTTAGTCCTCTGAGCTATGAAAAGGAAAGTAATGGACATTATGCTAGTCACGACCATTCACTTGGGATACCAAAGGCACCAGAAGAAAAAGTAGTTTGAAAGCCAGCCTTTACCATTGGCCAGCTTCAGGCCATTGGAAAGGTTTCTCCCCAATTTTTTAAATGGACATTGTCTTAGTTTGTTTGTGTTGCTATGAAGGAATACCTGAGGCTGGCCCATTTATAAAGAAAAGAGATTTATTTGGCTCACAGTACTGCAGGCTGTATGTGAAGCATGGCACTAGGGCTTGCTTCTGGTCAAAGACTCAGGCCTCACAGCAGAAGTCAAAGGAGAACTGGTGTGAGCACATCACCTCATGAGACAAGAGGTGAGAAAGAGGAAGAAAGACTCTTTTCAACAACTAGTTCTCTCATGGGAACTAAGAGTGAGAACTTACTCAGTCTCAGGTAAATGGCACCAACCTTCATGAGACACCATGTCACCAGGCCCCACCTGTAACATTGAGGATCAAATTTAAGATGAGACTTGGTAGGGCCATACAAACCATATCCAAACCATAGCAGATATTATTCATGAAATTTTCTTGATCCTGAGTTGTAAGTACTTTTTTTAACCATTGATATTTCTTAATCAGATTCAGTCTTAAAAATTGTAAGCATATCAAATACAGTGTTTCTTTCCCTTTTCACAGCCTCAAAAATTACTAAATTGATTATCTTACTAGTAAAAAAAAAAAAAACCCATCTTGGTGATGAAATACAATAATTTTTGCTTAACTGACAGGATAGTGAAGACTGAATGAGACTAAACTTTGCAAAGTATTTTAAAAATTGCAGAGACTCATACAAGCACCTATTATTTTTATTATTTTTGAGTTGGCTGTTTGACATTTACTAAGCACATACTATGTGTCAGACTTCGTTCTCAGTATAGGGGTCAGAGCATTAAACAAAATTGACAGAGTCCTTGCTCTCATGGAGCTCTCCTTCTAGTGGAAAGAGATTGAGAATATACATACAAATAAGAGATCTCAGAAAGTGACGAATACTATTAATAATATGAAACAAGTGATTCAGTTGTATGGGGAGGACTGTTTTAGCTAAGAGAATCAGGGGAAAACCTGTCAGCTGAAACCTGAATGCAAAAAGGAACCAGTTTCATCTTGAAAGGATAGGGGAGCAACTCAGAAAGTAATGAGCAAACACAAAGGCCCTGCTACAGGCTTCTTAAAAGTCAGAAGGACAGAGTGTGGCTGGAGCTTAGTGGACAAGAAGGGAGAGGCAGGATAAGGAGAGAAAAGAGCAGAGCCCTGATCGGGTAGGGCTGTGATGAGGAGTCTATATTTTAATTCACCCAGCCCCTGCCTTTAACAAACTCAGGAACTAAAGCTCAAAGGTGAAGTGGTTTCTTCAAGGTCATGGAAACACTCTATGGTTTTGAAAATTCGATCTCTTCACTTCCTGACACTTGTTGTTCTGCTTTACTGAGCTGCCTGCAACCAGCAGCTTCGATGTTGGTCAGCAGAGTCCTTGGAGATGGAAACTAACACTGCCCTGCACTCTCTGCAGTTGTGATTTTTCCCAAGTTCTTTCTCCTAATGTATTATTTCCCTCCTAACTAGAGATGAATATATTATCACTTAGCTGCTTTATAAACAAAAGAAAAAACAGAAGTGATTCCAAATTATTTGAGTAAACATTACTTACTGAGAAATATTGAAATCATAAAAATAGAAACAAGATCTGGTGGGTGGCTCTGCAAATCAGCTCCTCAGCTATCTCTATTGCTGTTCCATTGGGAAATGCACAGCTAACTTCTACATCGAACAGGACCCTGCTCCTGCATTCAGGAAACCTACTATCTTAAGAAATCGCTCTGCAAAAGCCTCATAGCCCTCCAGTGTATTCCTCTGCTCATGTGTGGTCAGGGACCATCCTGTGGCATACGTGATGGAGAAACCAGTATGCTATGTGCTAAGACCAGAGCTCTAGTATCAGATTTCTCTAGCCACAGTATCTGTGTAAAGGACTCACCAGCAGCTGCATGTCCTGTTTGGGAACCAAGAATTCAAGAACAAAAACCAACATTGGTTGTATCTTACCTTCCATCAATGTTTTAAATTCTTTACCAGATAAATTGGCTTCTTATAGTGCTGAGAAGAGCACCCTTCCTCATAGTCTGGGCTTCAGTGCCTGCCCTTCCCTACCAGAGCCTTCATCACACTGCATTGTAATTGCCTTTCTGTGTCTGACTTCTGATAAAATCATAGGCCACTTAAGATGAGCAGGTGCCGTATCTTACATTCACCATTCATTCCTCACAGCCTCACTCAGAACCTGGCACATAGTAGATATTTGATTAATAGTTAACATAGCGAATTAAATTTAGATCGCTAGCTAAAGCAGAGGGTGGTAAGAAGGAAATAAGGAAGTTAGGGTCAGAACTTGGAGGGCATAAAGGCTAGCAGAAGGTTAGATTTGATGAGAGGATATAAGGAGTGTTGATCATCAGAATAAGGGAATAATAAGCATCAAACGATACAGCTGCTACCCTCTCAGCAGAGGGATGAGGATGGATGGAATAAAATTAGCAAAATCATTATCATAATGATAACCACAGTCTCCTCCTGCTGGGAGCTAGGAGGTAACCAGGGGTGTTCTCTGCTTTCAGCCTCCATGCCTTTCAGATCACCATTGTGTTCCTGCTGAGGGCCGAGTGTGTGATGCTCAAACCTGGCTGGCCCCAGGGTCCTCTTGGAGATGAGATCTCTGTGGGAGAGAGGGAAGAAGTAAAAAAGTAAGCAATGTCAGCTGATCCCAATCCTTTGGTAGCAGATAAGCAGCCTCACTCAGGAAGCACAAACATTTGGAGCTTGGGTATGAGCTTTGAAATTAGATCTTCCATGGTTCGAATCCATAGTCTTTGACTTACTATACGACTGTGGGCCAGTGGACATTCAGTAAGTGGCAGAGGAGATTTTTCTAATAATATCAATTATTATTTTATATGATTATTTCATTATTGCACTAGGGAGATCTCTATAGGCCAGAATCCAAAGCAGGAAAACAAAGGGAAAATTGAGAGAGAACCATGTGAGGACCTGTGAGCTCAAAAAGGGTCATTTCTTTCTTATTTATAGCTGTCATTTCCTCTTTTGGTTCTGTGTTGATTGTAAAAAGATTAACACATAGTGTAATAAGCTAGAAATGATTTCAAATTCTAGCTCTGCTTAATGCATTGGTCAGGATAATTAAATGAACAACAGACAAACTCTGAACTCCCAGTGGCTTATAGTGGTTTACTCCTCCCTGTGTCATTGTCCTGTTGGAGTTGGGAGACCATCATCTAACCTGTAGCCAACTTATCCTCCAAGCTCTCCAAGATCACTGAGGCAGAGTATGAGAGATGGAGGAGGTGCACCAGCTTTTAGCTTCTCAGTCTGGGAGTGGGACCTGTCACCATCACTCATATGTCACAAGGACCAACCTAAATGCAAGGGAGGCTGGAAAATACCAAGTAGCACATGGGTATTGGGCAAGTACTATCTCTGCCATAGATACTTTTTGCTGTATGAAAGATCACTCAACCTCTTTGAGTCTCAGTTTCCTCAACTTTGCAATGAACTTAATAGATTCTTCTGTTTGGAGTTTGTAAGAATTACATGGGACTCAGTGCAGTGGTGGTCATGCCTGTAATCTCAACATTTTGCGAGATCAAGGCAAGAGGACTGCTTGAGCCCAGGAGTTTGAGATCAGCCTGGGCAACATAGTGAGATCCTGTGTCTAATAAAAAATTAAAAATTAGTTGGGTGCAGTCACACACACCTGCAGTCCCACTCAAGAGCCTGATTGGGGAGGATTGCTTGAGCTCAAAAATGGAGGCTGCATTTGATCACGCCACTGCACTCCAGCCTGGGCAACAGAGCAAGAACCTATCTCAAAAAAAAAAAAAATGCATGGGATAATGCAGGTAAAGAGTTTAGTACATTGCCTGGAAGACAGAAACTATTCGGTATCAATACTGTGTAGATTTAAAAAAATATCAACCAGGATCCCTTGGCTACAGGCAACAGAAACAGGCTCTGTCTAGAAAATATGCAGTTTATTGGAAAGATTTGGGGTAGCTCTTATTGAACCTAAGTGAAGACTGAAGAACCAGATTATAAAAGGAAAGTAAGGCTCTGTGGCAGGAAATACAGAAAATGATTTGATTAGTGTCAACCCCTTGGCAAACTGAAGGCTGGGTATTTTGACAGTTTCCCTCCCCAGAGCTCAACACAGGAAAGAGGTTATCCTTTTAAAAGAAATCTGGAAGGGAATGGAGCCTGCGTGGTCACAAATAACAAATTTCCTTTCACTGTATTAGGAATAAGTCACATACAGGTCAAACAAGACCCAGTTACAGTGGCTTAAATAAAAGTGCAGAGGGAAGCAGTCAATTTGTACAAGGATCCAATGATGCCTTCGGGGACCCATGCTTTCTGCCTTTCCTCTCTGCCACCCTTAGCACATTGGCTTCTCATCCTCATACCTTATCATGACAAGATACCACTCCATGTTGAAAAGGAGGAAGAAGGAGAGACAGAACTGGAAACTGACAGACCTCCATTATGTCTCATTGGGCAAAACTGTATGTCATGGCTACTCCTAGCAGTAAGAGATCCTGGGAAATTCTTTTAGGTTTCTAAATATTCTTTGGTATATTTAAGTAAAGGAGAAGAAGTGGAGATGGATGTATAGATCTGCTAATCTGCAGTGTCTGCCAAATGTCCATAGTTTAACGTTAATAAACCAATGTCCTGTGACAGGAGAGAGGTGGAAGGAAGTAATACAGTTGGGCCTAAAGATACCTTCCACTTCCTCCTCCTTCCAAAGTGTTTAGAAGGATTATGGAAAGATGTGAAAATTGCTTCCTGGGGGTCTGTGGAACCCCTTTTTGGCCCAGGAGAACTTGAGTAGCATTGAGTATGGAGAGTGAACTGGTTGATTGATGTTTTCCCAGAGGCAGCTTCTGAATAGATTCCTGTACTTGAAGCTCCCTCAATGGTGAAATGTCTCAAAGGTCCAAACACAATTTACTTCCATGGTCACACATTAACAAGAAAGGCAGAAGAATATTTTACAATGTTAGCATGCTTTGCGTAATACCTAATCCATTCTAAGTTCTTGGAAAATTGAAGCTATTTTCTATTTTTCCTCAGGACCTATCTTTCCCAGCTTTTGATGTCCAAAATCTAAAATCTAAAAGCCAGATACCTTCTTGGGATCAGGTTTCCATGTATAAAAGGAAAAGGGAGGGGGTGCAGAGAAAGTGGAAAAAGGGCACGGGCAGGTCTCTGGAGATTTGTAAGTCTTTGGGTAAACAAAATTGTCCCATTTCTTGCTTACCTCTCTCCCTATCCTTCTTCTTACTCCAAACACGTTTTTGTTCATGCCAGTGAAAGCAGGTAGGTTTAAAACAGAGGTGAGACATAAATAGTTATTCTTTTTAATATTTTACAAAAGAACTCAGTTTATCATGCATTTAATAGCCAGTATTTATTGACTGTCTGCAATGTATTACATGCTATAGTTGGGTTATTTTTTTTAACACATTATAATAGCAATCCTAGTTAACATTAGGAAGTACTCATTGGGTCCCAGGCCCTATGTTTAGTGTTTTATATAAATGATCCTTTTTTACTCATTACAAGTCCACCATGTAAAAGTCTTATTACTTAACCTGTTGCAGATGAGGAGATTGAGGACCCACGTATAAAATATGTCACATATAGTTTCAGTGGTAGAGCTATGAGTCAGACTGTCTCAAACACTGGGCTGTGCTTGCTAATTTTTTCAGCAGCTCTATGGGTCACAGATTGTCTGTCTTCAACCTAAGGAACCCAGGGCTCAAGGGGATGGATAACTTGCCCCAGGCCAACAGTAGAGCTATTAAATGGCAGAGCCTGGATAAACTCAGGCCATTTGAATCTCCTTACCTACAATCCTACTAGGAAGAGTTGTATACACAGTACCATGTAGTAGTCAAGAACACAAACTCTGGTACCAAACTAGCCATCTGACATTAGGCTGATTTCTTAAACTCCCTGAGCCTCAGGTTACTTATCTGTAAAATGGAACTAACAGTGCAGTGCTATGTAAATAGTACAGTTGTTGTAAGGGCTTGGTATAACACCCAGTCCAGAGTTACCGTTCAATAACTGCTAGCTATAATTTTTCTTCCAATTTATTTAAACTTTATACATTTTCTCACTCAATGAATAGCCTTAAAGAATCTCCTTTTTTGTGCCTCAGTTTCCCCATTTTCAAAATAGCTAGAGTTTGTTTCAATATCCTCCGAATCCCCTTTTCCCTTTCCAGCTGTCATTCTGTGCGTCGCACACTTCACTGTCAGGCGCCAGTGCAGCCACACTATCTTATGCTGGCACCTACAGGAAGCATAAGGTCTCCGCGAAAATAAACACATGGTTAATGTTGGCAGCAGAAGCACCACTAGCCCCCACATTCCTATGATTATAATAGCTGTCATTTGTACAGTCCTTGCTTTGTGCCAACCGCTCTTCAGAACATTATAGATGTATTATTGTACGTAATTCAAGAATCTGCTCATCTTTTTCCTTCACTCTTGCTGATATTGGCAAAATATGTATTTTGCCTAAAATATGTATTGCAAGTTGGGCAGACAGTCTTGACAAGGTATCGCACTAGCTGAAATATATATTGTAGGTAATGTGAAACATACACACACACGTGTGCCCAGACACACAGGCAAATATATAGAGAGACATCTTTAGATTAGTAATGTGATACTGTATACCTTGTCAGGACTGTGCACCTATCTTACATCTATGTCTAGATTGTGAAGACCCCAAATCTATTCCTCACAGTTGCCCTACAATGTAAATATTATTGATATCTCCATCTCAATATGTAGATAAGCATATGGGGCCCAAAGAGATTAAGGAGGCTCTCTAGGAAGTAGGAACCCTGACACTCTGACTCTGAGACTTTATACTATCAACTACTAGACTAATTTAATAATGTTCTGAAGTTTTCTGAATGTAAGCCCTCTTTAAAAAGCAGGAAACCATAGCTAACTTCCTGACAGTAAAAATAAAAATTAAAATGCTGTTCTCCTCCCTGTACACTGGGAGCTTTTCCAGGGAAGCAGTGTAGTAGAGGTGATATCCTCATCAGGAACCCCCCGCATGGGGGGGTGTTGAAACCTTTATTGCTGAAGCTATCAGTACTCAAGCCTATGGTGAAGAGACTGTCAGGTCAGGCTGACTCTTAGGTACACCGACTTCCCGTGTGTTCTGCCTCTTTATTCACCAGGCAGACACCAACCTGGGCCACTAGCCAGAGTAACATTCCTAAAGCTGAGTCTATTCCTTGCTGACCTCAGGTGCAAATAGAGCTGCAGTTCACAGCTTCTCTGCACACCTGACCTCTTTGCCCAAGGAAAATATGAGAAGGGCAGGCAAGCAACACTCTGTTCCTGTTCTAATCTTCTTTGTGAGATAACCAAAGGAAGTAGCGGAGCTGCACTCTTGTCAGCATGTGACAGAGATACCTTAAATGATGATAGGGTGGCTCTACCATAATCTAAATGGGATGGAGAAATGATAGTAAAACTGTAGGCAAGGCTTCTGTAATATTTCATTTGCAGTGGACCATCAAATTGTTGGGTATTTAGCATTTTGTGTAACAGGATAAAGCAGATTCATGTTATTGCAAGTTTTCCATTTACGGAGAAGTGCTCTGTGGCTTGGATCCTTCAGTGACTCTGTAAAGCTACTCCCGATGCAGACAACAAACTGTATCTGGACTTCAGAGAGCCTGTACATCAAGGCCTGCTGGAAGTGCCTCTTTCTGTGCTCTGGGGATGGTGAGGTGGGGACTGCACAAAGGAGCCTTCAAGCTCCAATGCCTGCAAACTGCTCAGTCTCACCTCATCGAGAACTGGGAGAGCCTTCTTTGAAGCCTATCCTAGTGACTAAGAAATTTCTAGTCAGCAGACCAGGTTCCAGTCTTGGGTCTGACCTAAATAAGCTATACATAGCCTTGGGCACATTTCTAGGCATCAGCTTCTCTGTCTATAAGCTATTAACGGTTTGAGAGGATCATCTCTAAGACTCCTTCCTCCTTAGTCTATCACATGGCTAGTAATAAATAGCCATTCACTGTTGTTGTTAACGGTTACTATTATCATTAGTTTTTAAGACAAAGTAGTTGCTGACATTTCTTTTCTAAATCCAGTGCTGCCATGCACAGACCCTCCTAGCAGGTACTCATGTGCACCCATTCAAACGCAGGTAGGCTCATCCTCTGTGCCCATGCTAACTGCTGATTACAAACACCCAAGGCTTACACCGAGGATCACTTTAGTCATCTGATTTGTGATTTTCTTTATATCACTTACTAATCAATATGTCCCTTCCAGTATCTCAGAACATTTGAAATTATTAATCAGTCACTTTTTAAGCACCTAATATGTGCTGGGCCCTCTGATAGGTCCCATAAGGGAAAAATAGAAAATACTAGGCACTGCTATCAGGGAGTCTATGGATATATGGAAGAAAATATACCCAAACTTTTCTCTATCACTCTCAGTTCTCAGCAATACATTATTCATTTTTCCTCCATCATAAGCTCCATTCCTTTCTCCTAGAACCAAATTCAAGACTATTTTCAACTATGCCATTCTTCATTTCATCAAATGCCTGGTGTTTCTCCATTTTCAGGGAAGTTTAACGCCTCTAGGTTTCACCTGTACATTTGCCATAATCTCTCATGCTGCTGAGTGTTTCACAGCAAGGGCATCATTGGGAACCCTGAAGTTGAGAGCAGTGAGTTTGTTTCTATAAAGTCCTACAGCAAATTAATTGCAACACCTAGAAAATAGGTTTCCAAGTCTCACTCCGTCCTCTTCAACCCTCATGCCCACCAGAATACTTTGTTGAAGCCTCAGCATTTATCTGAGGTATTACTAATGCAATGACACTGAATTTTCTTTCTTTTTCTTCCAGGTCTCATTTTTCTAGAATTTTACCTCACACTTAAAAGAGCAAGTGACTTCTATAAAACTACTGTTTAGTTTTGAGTTTTCACCATGTAAATAGTAATGCGTTTATTTTTAGTTATGTTTCTGATTAAACCCTTTTTGTATATGGCCTCATACCTTTCCTCCATCTGGAATTAGTAGAAGCAGGTGCATTTTGGAGGGTGCTCAAGAGATGAAGGCTTGGATCATGGTTCTTTGATTCATCAGCTGTGTGATCTTGGGCACATTAACTTTATTTTCCTCAGAAGCAGAATGTAGAAAAATAAATAACTACTTCACGTGGTTGCTAGGTAGGTTAAATAAGGTGTCATCTGTAAAACATGGTGCTTAGTAGGTAACGGGAGCTCAATAACCTGTTCTCAGAAGAAGTTCAACAACATGGTCTCCTACTGTACAAAAAGTAGTATTGGGTATGATGGAAAAATAGTTGACCCATTCATTCATAAACCAAATATTCAATAAGTACCTACCACATACTCCCTATTGAGCCACCACCGTTTCACTTCGCAGCCCAGATGTTATCTGTAAGGCCCTTCCGACCACCGTATCTGAGATCAGCCCCTCAATTACTCTTCGTTGCATCACCTTGTGTATTCCCTTTGGGGTACTTTCCAGAATCTATTAATGTTTTGTTTGGCTGCATGTTTACTGGTTGTCCCTTCCCCATAAGCTAGGGAGGCCTGAACATCATCTACCTTTTTATTACTAAATTCCCAGCACTCAGTCCAGTTTTCAGAACAAAGCAGACATTCTAACTATTTTTAATTTAATGAATGAATCCTTAGCTGCTGGGGATACACTGAGAAACAAAGCAGTGTACTTAAACTGATTCAAAATCGAGTAAGGAAGTATAAGAAACTTTAAAGTTTATCTTAACACTGTATCAAGAGCAAACAATGGCAGATTTTAAAGGTAGGAATAAATGGGAAGTCCCAAACCCAGAAGAAGGGAAGAGGTAGTGGAGGCAAAGGAAATACAGAAATCTTAGGTAGAATGTGACTTTGGTGTGATGTTTGCAATATTTGCAAAGCATTCCCCAGATAGAACTCCTTCTCAGTTTGGCTTGTGGTGACTACTAGCGAAGAAATCCCCGATTCTGAGCTGAGAACCAAGTTTTGCTTCAGATGAGTTTGCACCTCTGCTATTTCCCTACAACTTCAGAGCAATCACATTGTGTTGCTCCTGGAAGAGAAGAGGCACCACCTGCTAGTCAGAAAGAACGAAGATTATAAGAAGAAGAAAAAAAAGCATCTTCTCCCCTCCACAAAAGGATTTATACTTTTCAGAGAGCACCCTTGTACTTTTTTCAATGACATGAGTAATATGTGTTCATCACAAATATTCTTTAAACTACCAATGTTTTTAAACTACAAATAAGCAAAATGAAAGTAAATCTTATCCACCATCCCATGATGCAGATACATTTTGGTGTATATGCTTCTAACTTGTTTTATACATATGTCCTGATCTTAAAGTACATAATTATTGAATGTGTTCTTTGTGTGTAACAGTATGCAGTGATCATTTTCCATACCGCTTAATATACTTCTACCACGTTATATTTCATAAATCATCTAATGACAGTAGCACACACATTAACACCTGTGTAAAGGGAAAAGAATGAGGAAAATTTAAGAAAAGCATGAAAGGTATATTTGGAAGCTAAAAGCTGAGACTCTGGAGGGGACTGAGGTTCGATCCTACCTCTGCATTTACAAGTGGCAGGGCATTAGCAAGCCATGAACCTGTCAATGCATCATTTTGCTCATCTGGAAAATGAGAAACCTGACAGAAACTGTTTCCTGTGGTGGTTTTAAGGATTAAATAAGTAAAATGCTTGGCCCCACAGTGTTCAATAAATGTTAATTTCATATTTAAAGGGGGAATTGAACAAGAATAAAGGAGAAAGAAAATGTGCATGAAGAAAAATGGGAAAAGAAAAAGATTGAAGAGGTAGGGATGTTTTGTTCGTAACCTGGAGAACTACTCACTAGTTGGCGGAGGGCTGGGAGATGGAAGGCAGGATCAGAAGAGGTGACTGGGATGGCTGCATGGGAAGTGGTGGATTTTCTACAGGAGCTACTGATCTGTGTGTCTGAGCTCCACACTGCTTTGGGGAAAAGGAAAAACAAAACAACACAACCTCTGCCCACAGCATTCTTGTCTGGGCTGGAAGGCTTCCCTGGAGTGGTTGATGGGGGATTCCTTGCCTCTACTCCACCAGGAAAGGGAGCCCTTTTGAGGGTGGACTGAGGACTGCTGGACAACAACTGCCCCACACTCTGGGAAAAGGACCTCGAGAGTGACCCATTCCAGAATTCCCAGAATCAGTGAGATGCATTATATCCACTGACAGGAACTTAGATCCTGAGCATCCCAGCCAGAGAAAATCTGTTGCTGTTCATTGTCATCTATTTTTTTAGTTTTCAACAGCTTACTCAAGTTATAATTGCATATAATAAACTATTTTTGCTTGTTCATATTTTAAAAAACATTTGTGATGAACACATATTACTCGTATCACTGAAAAAAGCACAAGAATGCTCTGAAAAGTATAAATCCTTTTTGGGGGGAGAGATGCATATAATTGCATAAATTATACTATAAGTGCATATAATATAAAAACATACGATTTGTAACTTAGACATACCCTGTGAAACCATCACCACAATGAAGACCAGGAACACATCTGTCACCCCCAAAGTTTCCTTATACCCCTTTGTAATTGCTCCTGTCACCACTGTTTCTCCCAAAATCCTTCTACATGACTACATTTTTCTTTCACCACCTTCTTATTTTTAATAAAGATTAGAAAATTTGGTATTATCACGTCACTATGATTTCATTTTCCTGGGAGGGGGTGTTCACAGTATTTTTCATATCCCACTAAAACCTGTGACCCCTCCCCTTTCATTATCCAAGCAGTTCTTTAAAAGGCAGCTGCATCTTTCCAAATGTGTAACTAGAAATACTTCTGTATTGTCTCTCTTTTTTTAAATTATACTTTAAGTTCTGGGATACATGTGCAGAATGTGTGGGTTTGTTACATAGGAATAAATGTGCCATGGTGGTTTGCTGCACCCATCAACCCCTCACCAAATTAGGTATTTCCTCTAATGCTATCCCTCCCTTAGTCCCTCAACCCCCCAGCAGGCCCCAGTGTGTGGTGTTCCCATCTCTGTGTCCAGGTGTTCTCATTGTCCGACTCCTACTTGTAAGTAAGAACATGTGGTGTTTAATTTTCTGTTCCTGTGTTTGCTGAGATGATGGTTTCCAGATTCTTCCATCTCCCTGAAAAGGACATGAACTCATTCTTTTTTATAGCTGCATAGTACTCCGTGGTATATATGTGCCACATTTTCTTTTTCCTGTCTGTCATTGATGGGAATTTGAGTTGGTTCCAAGTCTTTGCTATTGTGAATAGTGTTGCAATAAACATACATGTTCATGTATCTTTTTTTTTTGTACTTTAGGTTTTGGGGTACATGTGCAGATCATACAGGATTGTTGCATAGGTATATGCATGGCAATGTGGTTTGCTGCCTCCATGCCCCCATAACCTATAGCTGGCATGTGTCTTTAAAGTAGAATGATTTATAATCCTTTGAGTATATACCCAGTAATGGGATTGCTGGGTCAAATGGTATTTCTGTTTCTAGATCCTTAAGGAATTGCTGCACTGTCTTTCACAATATTTGAACTAATTTACACTCCCACCAAGAGTGTGAAAGCATTACTATTTCTCTACAACCTCTCCAGCAGATTGTTGTCTCCTGATTTATTAATGATTGCCATTCTAACTGGCATGAGATGGTACCTTATTGTGGTTTTGATTTGCATTTCTCCAATGACCAGTGATGAGCTTTTTTTCATATGTTTATTGGCTGCATAAATGTCTTTTGAGAAGTATCTGTTCAATATCCTTTGCCCACTTTTTGATGGGGTTGTTTTTTTCTTGTAAATTTATTTAAGCTCCTTGTTGATTCTGGTTATTAGCCCTTTGTCGGATGTATAGATTGCAAAAATTTTTCCTCATTCTTTAAGTTGCCTGTTCACTCTGATGATAGTTTTTTTTGCTGTGCAGAAGCTCTTTAGTTTACTTAGATCTCATTTGTCTATTTTGGCTTTTGTTGCCATTGCTTTTGGTGTTTTAGTAATGAAGTCTTTGCCCATGCCTATGTCCTAAATGGTATTGCCTAGGTTTTCTTCTAGGGTTTTTATGGTTTAGGACTTACTTTAAGTCTTTAATCTATCTTGAGTTAATTTTTGTATAAGATGTAAAGAAGGGCTCCAGTTTCAGTTTTCTGCATATGTCTAGCCAGTTTTCCCAACGCCATTTATTAAGTAGGGAATCCTTTCCTCATTACTTGTTTTTGTCAGGTTTATCTAAGATCAGATGGTTGTAGATGTGTGGTGTTACTTCTGAGGACTCTGTTCTGTTCCATTGGTTTATATGTCTGTTTTGGTACCAGTATTATGCTGTTTTTGTTACTGTACGCTTGTAGTATAGTTTGAAGACAGGAAGCATGATGCCTCCAGCTTTGCTCTTTTTGCTTAGGATTGTCTTGGCTATATGGGCTCTTTTTTGGTTCCATATTAAATATAAAGTTTTTTTTTTCTAATTCTGTGAAGAAAGTCAGTGGTAGCTTAATGGAGATAGCACTGAATCTATAAATTACGTTGGGCAGTTTTGCCATTTTCATGATATTGATTCTTCCTATCCATGAGCATGGAATATTCTTCCATTTGTTTATGTCCTGTCTTATTGCCTTGAGCAGTGGTTTGTAGTTCTCCTTGAAGAGGTCCTTCACATCCCTTGTAAGTTATATTCCTAGGTATTTTATTCCTTTTGTAGCAATTTTGAGTGGGAATTCACTCATGATTTGGCTCTGTTTGTCTGTTACTGGTATATAGGAATGCTTGTGATTTTTGCACATTGATATTGTATCTTGAGACTTACCCGAAGTTGTTTATCAGTTTAAGGAGTTTTTGGGCTAGACAATGGGGTTTTCTAAATACAGAATCATGTCATCTGCAAACTGAGACAATGTGACTTCCTTTCTTCCGATTTGGATACTCTTTCTTTCTTTCTCTTGCATGATTGCCCAGGCCAGAACTTCCAAAACGACATTGATAAGGAGTGGTGAGAGGAGGGCATCCTTGTCTTGTGCTGATTTTCAAAGGGAATGCTTCCAGCTTTTGCCCCTTCAGTATGATATTGGTTGTGGGTTTGTCATAAATAGCTCTTATTGTTTAGAGATACATTCTATCAATATCTATTGATAGAATGAGAGTTTTTAGCATGAAGGGGTTTTGAATTTTATGAAAAGCCTTTTCTGCATCTATTGAGATAATCATGCGATTTTTGTGATTGGTTCTGTTTATGTGATGGATTACGTTTATGGATTTGGGTATGTTTAACCAGCCTTGCATCCCAGAGATGAAGGCGACTTGATCATGGTGAATAAGCTTTTTCATGTGCTGCTGGATTCGGTTTGCCAGTATTTTATTGAGGATTTTCACGTCTATGTTCATCAGGGATATTGGCCTGAAATTTTTTTGTTGTGTCTCTGCCAGGTTTTGGTTTCAGGATGGTGCTGGTCTCATAAAATGAGTTATGGAGGAGTCCCTGTTTTTCTGTTATTTAAAATAGTTTCAGAAATAATGGTACCAGCTCCTCTTTGTACCTCTGGTAGAATTTAGCTCTGAATCTGGCTGGCCCTGGGGTTTTTTTGGGTGGTAGGCTATTAATTACTCCCTCAATTTCAAAACTTGTTATGGGTCTATTCAGGGATTTGACTTCTTCCTGGTTAAGTCTTGGAAGGGTGTATATGTTTAGGAATTTATCCATTTCTTCTAAATTATCTAGTTTATTTGCATAGAGGTGTTTATAGTATTTTCTGGTAGTAGTTTGTGTGTCTGTGGGATCAGTGGCGATACCCCTTTAATTTTTTTTATTGTGTTACTTGATTCTTCTCTCTTTTCTTCTTTATTAGTCTGGCTAGTGGCCTATTTTGTTCATCTTTTCAAAAAACCAGCTCCTGGATTCATTAATTTTTGAAGGGTTTTTTGTGTGTCTATCTCCTTCAGTTCTGCTCTGATCTTAGTTATTTCTTATCTTCTGCTAGCTTTTGAATTTGTTTGCTCTTTCTTCTCTAGTTATTTTAATTGTGATACTATGGTGTCAAGTTTAGATCTTTCTCACTTTCTACTGTGGGCATTTAGTGCTGTAAATTTCCCTCTTAACACTGCTTTAGCTGTGTCCCAGAGATTCTGGTATGTTGTGTCTTTGTTCTTATTGGTTTCAACAACTTACTTATTTTTTCCTTAATTTTGTTATTTACCTATTAGTCATTCAGGAGCAGGTTGTTGAGTTTCCATGTGGTTGTGCGGTTTTGAGTGAGTTTCTTAATCCTGAGTTTTAATTTGTTTGCACTGTGGTCTGAGATTATTTATGATTTCCATTCTTTGGTCCAGAGCTAAGTTCAAGTCCTAAATGTCCTTGTTAATTTTCTGTCTCATTGATATAATATTGCCAGTGGGGTATTAAAGTTCCTACTATTATTGTGTGGGAGTCTAAGTCTCTTTGTACGTCTCTAAGAACTTGCTTTATGAATCTGGGTGCTCCTGTATTGGGTGCATATATACTTAGGATAGTTAGCTCTTCTTGTTGCATTGATCCTTTTACCATTTTACAATGCCCTTCTTTGTCTTTTTTGATCTTTGTTGATTTAAATTCTGTTTTATCACAGACTTGGATTGCAACCCCTACTTTTCCTTTTTTNTTTCTCATTTGCTTGGTAGATACTCCTCCATCCCTTTATTTTGAGCCTGTGTGTGTCTTTGTATGTGAGATGATCTGAGTACAGCACAGCAATGGGTCTTGACTCTATCCAGTGTGCCAGTCTCTCTCTTTTATTTGGGGCATTTAGCCCCTTTACATTTAAGGTTAATATTGTTATATGTGAATTTGATCCTGTCATTATGATGCTAGCTGGTTATTTTACCCATTAGTTGATGTAGTTTCTTCATAGTGTCAATGGTCTTTACAATTTGGTATGTTTTTGCAGTGGCTGGTACCAGTTTTTCCTTTCCATATTTAGTGCTTCCTTCAGTAGCTCTTGTAAGGCAGGCATGGTAGTGAGAAAATCCCTCAGCATTTGCTTGTCTGTAAAGGATTTTATTTCTCCTTCACTTACAAAGCTTAGTTTGGCTGGATATGAAACTCTGGGTTGAAGATTCTTTTAAGAAAGTTGAAAATTGGCCCCACTCTCTTCTGGCCAGTAGGGTTTCTGCAGAGAGATCTACTGTTAGCCTAACAGGCTTCCCTTTGTGTATTACCTGACCTTTCTCTCTGGTGGCCCTTAACATTTTTTCCTTCATTTCAACCTTGGTGAATCTGACAATTATGTGTCTTGGGGTTGCTCTTCTCAAGGGGTATCTTTGTGGTGTTCTCTGTATTTTATGAATTTGAATGTTGGCCTGCCTTGCTGGGTTGGGAAAGTTCTCCTGAATAGTATCCTGGAGAATGTTTTCCAACTTCATTCCATTCTCCCTGTCAGTTTCAGGTACACCAGTCAAATGTAGGTTTGGTCTTTTCACATAGTCCCATATTTCTTGGAGGCTTTTTTTGTTTCTTTTCATTCTTTTTTCTCTAATCTTGTCATCATGCTTCATTTCATTAAGTTGATCTTCACTCTCTGATACCCTTTCTTCCACTTGATTGATTTGGCTATTGATAGCTGTGTATGCTTCACAAAGTTCTTGTGCTGTGTTTCTCAGCTCCATCAGGTCATTTATGTTCTTCTCTAAACTGGTTATTCTAGTTAGCTATCCATCTAATCGTTTTTCAAGGTTCTTGGCTATTTTGCATTGGGTTAGAACATGTTCCTTTAGCTCAGAGGAGTTTTAATCAAACTCCATTAGACCTCTTGACTCCCTGGCTTCAGCCCCCCTTTCCAAGGGAGTGAACAATTCAGAGGCAGCAGGCAGAAATGTTTAAGTGCTGAAGCTGTGACCACAACCCCCTTTTCCAACTGCCTAGCCTCAGTAATCATGGAGGCCCCTCCCCCAACCAAGCTGAAGTGTCCCAGGTCAAATTCAGACAGCTGTGCTTGCTGCCAGAATTACAGGCCAGTGGATCTTAGCTTGCTGGGCTTTGTGAGGGTGAGATCTACTAAACTAGACCACTTGGCTCACTGGCTTCAGCCCCCTTTCCAGGGGAGTGAACAGTTCAGTCTCAGTCATGTTCCAGGTGCCACTGAGGTATGAAAAAAAAAACTCCTGCAGCTAGCTCAGTGTCTGCTCAAATGGCCGCCCAGTTTTATGCTTGAAACCTATGGCCCTGGTGGTGTAGGTACCCGAGGGAATTTCCTGGTCTGTGGGTTGTGAAGACTGAGAAAAGCCTAGTATCTGGGCTGGAATTCACCATTCCTCATGGCACAGTCCATCACAGCTTCCCTTGGCTAGGGGAGGAGGTTCCCCAACCCCTTGCACTTCCCAGGTGAGGCAACACCCCACCCTGCTTCAACTCAGCTTCCATGGGCTGCATCCACTGTCTAACCAGTCCCAGTGAGATGAGCCAGGTACCTCAGTTGGAAATGCAGAAATCACCCACCTTCTGCATTGATCTCACTTGGAGCTCCAGACGAAGGCTATTCCTATTCAGCCATCTTGCCAGCCACACCTGTATTGTCTCTTATGATTATTTTTTTACTTGCCTATGGAATTGGAAATAAAGTAACTGGAGACAATTTGGGCACCAGGGATGGAAGCTAAATCATGGCTTTATTCATTTGACAAAGGGGAGGTTTGTAGCAGTTCCTTTTGTATAGGGAAAAGCAGTACAAGGTTTTTTTGTGCTTAATGTAGCTCACAGTTTAGAAAGTGGATCCTACCACAGCCAAGTAAATAAATAATCACTTATGAAAGGAAAACAAAAATCATGCAGTGACAAAAAAAATTGTCTTTTTAAAATGTAAAACATAAGGAATGGTCTGTCTGAATGGAAGCAATTTCTTAAGGTGATAACAGAGAAGCCTGGAGAAGTTTGGGGAATAATGTTCAAGGCCAGTCGTCAGCTAATGCTAAGGAAATCGGTGGAAAGAAATTAAGGTCACGGGAACAGCAAGTCCGTATGGCTGGAGCATGAGAAATTGTGAGAGGCCTGAGAATACAGCTGGAGGGGGAGGCAGGAGCCAGATCACATGAATTCCTGGGAAGCCTTGGAAGGAGCTTGGAGCTTGGGTTTTAGTCTAAATGTGATGAGAAGCATGGGAAGGTTTTAATCACAATCTGATTTGTTGAAGATTGCAGCTTCTCACTAAAGAACATATAAATGAAAAGAATCATTAATTTACTGACTAAAGCAAATAATTATAAATATAAAATTGTCTCACTGCTATAGCACCTTGGCTTGGGGAAAAATAACAAATGACTGTTTTATATTGAAGCATGCTATCTGCCAGGCATAATTCTAGACCTCTCACCCATATTTCTCATTCACCTCTATAAAACACGTAGTATTCCTACATTCTCATGTAGATGAGAGCATTGACTCAGATTAAATAATTTTCAAAATAATTTATAAAACTTCAAGAATAGCTCACCTAAGTAAATGAATAGTGCCAGGGAAAATGTCTTTTTCTATGAAAACTTTTCTTGCAACTTTTTACTGTAAGGGCTCATTTAAAACCTGTTTCTGGCCGGGCACAGTGGCTCATGCCTGTAATCCTAGCACTTTGAGAGGCTGAGGCAGATGGATCACCTGAGGCCAGGAGTTTGAGATTAGCCTGGCCAACATGGTGAAACCCAGTCTCTATTAAAAATTAGCCTGGCATGGTGGCCCACGCCTGTAGTCCCAGCTACTAGGGAGGATGAAGCTTGAGAATTGCTTGAACCCAGGAGGCAGAGATTGCAGTGAGCTGAGACTATGCCACTGCACTCCAACCTGGGCAACAGAGTGAGACTCCATCTCAGGAAAATAAGGTAAAATTTTAAAACCTGTTTCCTCCGTGGAGCTTCTTGGTTTTTAGATGGAAAGCAGGTCATGAATTGGAAGGAGGAGGTAAGAGAGAAAACTGGAAGTGAAGGACACATACTAATGGGATTCTGAGGCAAGGGACCCACAATGGTCTTACAGAACATGCTTAAACTTACTCTGCCACCTGCAAAGCAACATGAGGGCAAGTCGTGGAGACCTGGCAGTTCTGGCAACACAGAATGTTGGCAAAGAAGCAAATCTCAGCAACTGCACACACATAGGTAGCTATTCTTCACATACGAAAGGCTTCAGAAAATTAAACAGAATTACAATATGATTGTTAATTCCACAGTTCTACTCATTACTATACATGCAAAAGACTTAAAAATGGGTATCAGACACACACACACACACACACACACACATGGTCTGAAATGGTCATAGCAGCACCATTCATGGTCATCAAAAAGCAAATGAAAAGTCAAATTCAGCCTGTTCAACATAGTGAGACCTGTCTCTACAAAAAATAAAAATAAAAAAATTAGGCATTGCAGCATGTGCCTGTAGCCCCAGCTACCTACTCAGGAAGCTGAATGGGAAGATCACTTGTACCCCAGAGTTTGAGGCTGCAAGCGAGCTGTGATTGTGCTACTGCACTACACCCTGTGCAGCAGAGCAAGACCCTGCCTCTAAAAGATAAAAGAGCGAGAGAGAAAAAAAGAAAACCCAAATGGCCAACCCAACCCAGATGATGAATGGACAAATATAATATGGCATATCAGTACAATGGAATGTTATTCAGCCATAAAAAAAAATAAAGTTCTAACATGTGCTACAGTGAAAAGCAATCTCAGAAATATTGTTAACTCAAAGAAGCCAGATACAAAAAGTCACATATTATTTATATATATATATATATATATATATATATATATATAACACCACTCATATATTAATAAGTATATATATATCCAAAGAGACAGAAAGCAGCTGAGTGGTTGCCAGGGACTGGGGCAGAGGGGTATAGGGAGTGACTGCTTAGTGGGAGGGTTTTTTTCTTTGGGATAAAAATGCTACTAGATCAAGGTGATGGTTTCACAATATTGCAAATGTACTAAATGCCACTGTACATTTTTAAGTGGTTATTTTAGGTTATGTGACTTTCACTTCAATAAAAACTCAGCAGGGTCATGAGGAGCACTTAGTCCATAAAGAACATCTTTAGATAATTTCTTTATTCATTCTACATATCTGTGTAACTCCTATTAGATTACTTTTCCAAATAATATATGGTCTCTACCTTCATGGAATTTACATTTTAGTGGAAGAAATAGACATTAATCAAATAACAAGAATCTAAATTAAGGATGAGGCAAACACTCTGAAGGAAAAGCACCACATTGCCAGGAGGGAGTCAGGGAAAGCTTCCCTAGCAAAGTGGCAAATGAATCTCCTGAATAATTTACTAGGGAAGGGAGTAGGAAATGGGACAAGATTCTAGGCAGAAGGAACAGCTTATGCAAAGGCCTCATGGCAGGACGTGTGATAGTCAATGTCAGGTTCTGAAGCAAAGCCTCTCTGGCTGGTTGTAGATACGAGATGATCGGTATGAGATGAGGCTGCCAGGAAAGGCAGCCTGGGCCACGTGCAGGCCTATTTAGGATTTTGGTTCTAGTCTTTGAAAGAATAGGAGACACTCCCCAATTTCCCCTCCCTATGTCTCCCCATTCCCAGCCCTGCATTTTCCATCATCACATGTCTTTATTTACTGTCTCCCACTACTTCTGTGTGAGCTCTGTGGGATAGACTCTTTCTGTCCACTGATGTGTCTGCAGTGCACAGAGTGTACTAGGTGCTCAAAGACTTGTTGAATGAATCCATGAATTTCCACTTTGAAAATATCATTCAGGCTACAGTCTGAGGAACAAATTAGTTGGGAGTGAGAGAAGAAGCAGGACAGTCAGCTCATTAGTTCTGTGGCCAAAAGAAGAGTTGGGCCTTGAGCAACTCCTTTTATTTCCCACATGTGCTCCACTGCCGGTGGATGAACAAGAGCTGGTTCTCTTGCAAGAAGCAGATCTTACCTTGAAGAGTAAAGACCCTCCTGTCAGCTGAGCACTCTGGCCCCTGACTCGGACTGCCTAGAGGTTAAACCCTCAGATGTCAAAGGGTAAGGGGAACATCTGTTCAATGAGGAATGCTGGAAGGCTGCAGTTGGCTGGCAGATTAGTGTGGCTCTTGAGAGGGCATTGGACCCAGTGTCCAGAGACCTGGACCCTACAAAGCCTTTGGTCGTTTTACCTTGAAACTTTATGGTCTCTCCATGTATCTAGTTCCCCATCACATTAAGCATGTAAATGATGGGCTTGGTCTAGGTGGTTTATCCCTACCCTATTTTTTTTTCACATAGTAGACTTTGTCTACTATTGTGACATTAACAATATAAGCTTATTTAAGCCATTGTGACAAAAGTTACTGTGTTGAGGGTTATGACAAAATAACACTGTAAATTCAGCAACACTTTTAATATATTCTTACTTTATTATTCCCAGTAACACCTAAATCTCAGAAATAGGTGTATAAATTGCAAAATCCGATATTTATTCAATCTAAAAACAATGTCCTAGTGTTCATAGATTTGGAGACCCTTGTTACCCATTTTGTGGCCTCATGAATTATAAGTCATGTGGTTCTCAAACCACCAGAATGGAAAACATAAAAATCAGAATCCAAGTAACAAAGGAAGACAAAGCCATTTGCAGAAGGGAACATGGAATTGCTTCCCAGTCCCCATGAAGATTGTGCTGCTTGTGTCTGCCTCCTCCCCTCTGTTTCATGATTTCAGACAGAAGAACAGTCCTTTCAGATTCAAGAAGCAGATTGTCTTATTCCCTGCCCATATGAAACATTCTTTCACCAGTGAGCAGACCCTGGGTGGCTTCTAGAATAGCTCACAAAATGAGGAAAGTTTAGAGAAGCTGCCTAGACGTTGAGAGACTTCTGTTGGCTGCTTAATAAAGTTTATGAGAAACAAAACTTGTGGATCTTTGAAGCAGACAAGTCCCAGGTCTGAAAATTGGTGCTGCCTCCTCTCTTGGCCTCTGCTGCATTTTCAGCGTTTTTTTTTTTTTTTTTTTTTTAAAGACATTTCTTTGTCAGAGGAGCTGATACTCTTTTCCCCAAGCTCATTAATTTCTCAGCATTATGCATTTCTTTTATCCTCTAATTAGGTACCAATTCTCATATATGTATGCTAGTGAATGCCCATGGAGCAAGATTAGCCCTTCGTGTACAAAGGCCAGTCTACACTTTTGACCTATGCAAAACTGCACACAGAGGCATGGCAGGAGCCACAGACCAAGTGAGATTTGTGACAGATTCCTTTATCCATATGCCTTTTTAAAAAAATATATCTGGACCCACTGTTTATATTTTGCTCAATTCTTACGTTGTTCCATTGTTTTCTTTCTCTGTGTGTATATAACACATGCATATTAATTTTTTGTACCATTTGAGAATAAGTTGCAGACATCAGATCCCTTCATCCTTAAACACTTCACTGTATTCCTAATAACTAGGACATTTTCTTATATAATCACAGTACAAATTATCAGAATCAGGAAACTGATATCTAATCCACAGTTGAAATTTAGATTTCACCAATTACCTTAGTAGTATCCTTTATAGTCATGTTTTCCCCCGGTCCAGGATCCAGTTCAGGGTCACACATTGCATTTTGTTTTCACATATCTTAGTCTTCAATCATATGCCTTTTATGCAATACATTAAACAAATGTTTGAGCAATTACTGTGTTCCATGTGTTACTCTTGATGCCTGGGATTTTTGCAGTAAACCAAAGACAAAAATCTGCCTCCAAGCATAAGTAAGCAATGTCACAGGTTAGCAGTTGATGAGGCCCTCTAAGGAAAAAGAATAGAGTGGGGTAAGAAAAGCTGGGAGTGCCAGAGGGTAGCAATGAGGTTAAGTGTGCTTGTAGGAAGGGTGTCCGGAAGTTGGCTCTTGACAGGGACTTGAATCAAGAAAGAGCCACACAGGTATCTTGGGGAAGAACAACCTAGATAGCAGGAACAGTGAGAGAAAGACCCTCAGGAAGGTATGTGGCCTGTGCATTCAAAGGGTAGTCGGGAGGTCAGCATGGCTGGAAAAACATGAGTGAGGGGGACATAGCAAGGTTGAGGTCAGAGAAGTAATGGGGGAAGATTGTGTAAGTCTTTGTGGGCCTTTAAGGACTTGGGCTCTTACTTGGATTGAAATGGGGGCCAGTTGTGAGTTCTGATCAGAGGAGTAATGAGGTCTCACTTGTGTTTTAGTCACTATAATGCTTATATGGTCGACCCTTCATATTCATGGGTTCTGAACCTGTGTATTCAAGCAACCATGGATATAAAATATTAGAAAAAAAAATTTGTATTGAAGAGGTAGACTTTTTTCTTGTCATTATTCCCGAAATAATACTGTATAACAACAAATTACATAGCACTTACATTATATTAGGTATTATAAGTAATATAGAGATGATTTTAATTACATAACAGGATGTAATTTGGTTATACAAAAATACTGTACCATTTTATATTAGGGATTTGAGCATCTATGGATTTTGGTATCCAAAGGAGGTCCTAGGACCAATCCTCCACAGATACTGAAGGATAGCTATATTTCCATTTGCCTTATGGCCTTAACAGCAAATGAAAATTCGCGCCTGACTCAATTACATTTGAGTCTGCAAAATGCTTTTTATAATTCTGTTACTCGTTCTACAGTTATCAGCTGACATTGCTTTGTGAAATAGAGCCTTTTATCATCAACTTTGGGTATTTGATTACCCAGAATACATTTCCTGCTGGAAGGTAAAATAAATGCTCAGGTTGTTCCCTTTAATGGAGCATTTTCAAGGAAAGTATTTCTTTTAATAGTCACCTCACATAGTGTCAAACGTGCCTTGTGCTTTAGAGGGACTCTCCCATCGTCTCTATCTTATATGGTTCGTTATTATTACCTGGAATGAAATTCTGGCGTGGACCATTGCCCTGAGTTAGCCGTCATCTTTTACAAGCTCCTTTTGCATTGTGCATTCAATTTCTAAAAGGAAAAGAACCACTGTGGAAGAAAGGATGTTAATAATTCTTCCCTAGATTTGTTGGTCAGATGAGCCAATTCTTGTGTCTAGATCCTAAAGGACAGTCTCTTTAGTGTCATCACACCATGAGCTTCATTATTTAAAGTTAAATCCAAATGGCCTTGCCGGGTTTTTAAGGCTCTGTGAAATCTGTGCCCAGATAAGTTTTGACTTCTTGATTCTTTCCCTGTTACCTCCTATCACAATACACACACACCCATACCCCTAGCCTGTCTAAACTATCCAGGGTCTCAAAATAAGATCTATTCTAGTCCATCTCCAAATTTTGTCTATGGTAAAATTGTCCCCTGGGATCCTTTTCTCCAGAGTTATCTGTACCTGTTTCGTATCATTTTTCAAGGCCCCCATCAAAGATTCCTTTCTTGATCTCCACCCTAAATGGCTAAAATCCAATTCCATTTTCTCTGTGCACCCACATCATTTTACCTTATCCATCTTTCCCTTTGGTTCTCATGTCCTTACTTATATAAAAGTTGTGCTTGCATCAACCTCAGCCATGGGTTTACAAATCAGGAGATGTTGCCTTGATTTTTAAAAAAATTCCCTTGATGGCTAAAGGTAGTGTCTGGTTCCTGGTAGGTGCTCAAACTCTCAGGGAAAATAATCTGATTCTCTAGTGATTTCAAATTTCTACTTTCATTCACACATTTAACCAATATATACCAAGCATCTATTGTTTGTCAGAAAGTGGCTACTGCAGAAGATACAGAAATGAATCAAGAAGCAGATCCTGCCTTCTGGGAGAATCTAATTTAGGAGTAAGAGGACATGTATGTAAGTTACTACAGCACAAAGCAGGAAATGCAAAAAGCTAGAGAATCAAGAACAATCGATTAAATTCATTCTAGCATTTCTTTTTGTTCTGCCAGAGATATTTTCTTCAATAGCTTATGAATCATCCCACCAGCTACGATGAAAACAACTTTCATAAGGCCACAAGGGATTTTTCTCTTTTTCCTAGAGCTTTCGGTGTCATGCTGATGCCCATCTTGAGCAGAGAACAAAGACAGACTCATCTTATGCCATGTTTTTTCTTCCTCATTAATTCAGGCTGAGTTCCCACTCCAAATGGGATTTAATAACTTTCCTTTCCATCAGCAACAAGGACTCCTGTTTTCATGATTTCTGTAAGTTAGGAATCAATACATTTGATCCTGGGGTTTCGCCAAGGTGTCTATGAACTCTAGCTTCCTCTGACTTTCTGAAATGTAATTTCTGGGTCCATTGTTAACATGGGCTTATCAGCCATGCAAACACATCTGGGGAGAAGACACTCACTAAGGAACTGCTTTATCTCCAATTTTCTGCTAGTTCAGCCTCCACATTCCCCATCTGGCCATGCAGGGTGCTTCCTTCCTTGTTAGAATCACAGTGTGCTCCTTGCATCTGCTTTCCTTATTAAAATAGGAAAGCTAAGAACAATCAGGGCTCTGTGATTCTTCCTCTCAGCTCATGTGTTTTCTCTGTTTACTTATTCATTCACTTATGTATTCATTTATTCAACAAATACTGATTAATCACCTCCCTTTTTATATACTCTGCCTATTCCCAAAAGGATCAGAGGTGGCTTGTGGGATCAAACATAATGCAAAACAGGGTAGCCAGGGATAAAAACAGAAAGGAAGGAGGAGGTCTTGCCACCAGTTTCAGAGGTGATTGGAATTTGGCCCTGGTTCTATTGTAGCAAAAGAGACGTTTGTTGAATTTCTGGGTTTTTCTTTCTGTCCAACCAAAACATGCAAATTTATGTACAGAGTATAACCTTTTCCTGCAACTGAATGCATTTATTGAGCATCCACTAGAGTGCTTTGTTCTTGTATGCAAATGCCCTTGGAATAAATGAAAGAATTAATTCACTGTTTCTCAAATTTTAGGCATTTGCATTCCATCTTTCAAATGTTTGCCTAAACATATGACTGCTATTTGTTTTTTACTTTTCTTTAAATTAACTTTTAACTTAAATTTATTTTTTAATATTTTTCCATAAATGAAATACTTAATTGCTGTAACCAAAAAGTAATGATAAAAATAAATATAATAACCTTGCACTCTAAACAATGATGCCTGCCTAAAACTCTGAGCTGTGGTATCTCCCACAGGGAGATTAGGGAGATTAGAACATGTTATATGTTTAAATCATGCTAGCATCAGACTGAGACAGCCAGTTCTTTTGATTATACTACAGGAAACCTAAAAAGAAAAATATCACTATAGACGTAAGTGTGATTTTATTTTTAATTATCCTCCTATGTCATCTTATACTAGCCAACTTCTTTATACATGTCAGTTTCCTACTTGGGAAATACTGATCAATTAAATGAAGCTGACTTTTGTGAAAGAGAATTTCTTTTTGCCTGGAAGATGTGAAAGCTCGACTCTCATACACATTGGGTTTATTTCAACAAGTGCAACATAAGCCACCTAACCTATTCCCTTTGTAATTCACAAAGGACTGTTGCAAGATGGTTGGCTCCAGAACAGAGTGTGTGTGTCTGTGAAGAGGTAACAGTTCCAATGAGATTTTGGCAGCCTTGCTAAAGTAGCACAGTGAGTTATGCTTATTTAACAATATTAGGTTGCTCATTAACAATGTGCTGTACAGAGAAACATACAATTCATTCATTTGAAGAGTCCTAACAATTCAAAAATGTTTTCTTTCACTTATTACATGTCTTAGCTTCAAGGTGCTGAGAGTTTCTGATAGAGTCTTAAGGGAAAGGTAGCACTAATTACTTAAAAGACATTTAGTTCACTGATTGTTGAACTGTACAGACACTCCTACTATAATGTAGAAAGCAGCCAAAACCAAACTTTTAATAACGTAATGTAAAGTTCATGGAATACTTTTGTTAACACTTTTTAAATTCCTTTAATATATAGGCTCCTTTTCATTCTTTCTGTGTGTGTATTTTGATAATTTAGAAGGCTTACACTTCTGGTAATAATTTTAATTGTTACACTAGTAATAACTATCAGTTCTTTTATTCTTTAAATAGTATCTGTCAACTTTCTGTTGTAAATATGATAAACTAAGACATATTCTCTTTTCCCCAAATCAGTTTACAGTATTATTATTACTAATGTTTACTTTTGTTATACTTCTAATACTCAATTTATTATTCTCAGCCATAAAAATGTGAGAAAAATCACTACATACCACCTGTCCTCATTTATCCCTCTCCCCCTTCCAAGTTTTTTCAAGGTTAATAAAACTCATATTCTTCTCTGAAACCATTATCCATGCATTACATTTAGTCTCAGCCCTGTAAACAGATTCAGTTCTCACCACAAGTCTTTTTTGCTGTGATTTTTGTAACCATATACAGATGGGCTGAAGCTTTCCTCCAATAGATTCTTCAATAAAGACTCTTGGGAAGAGTATTTCCTACATTCTTGCACGTTCAAAAATGTTTCTCTGTTACCTCTATATGCAATTGATACTTTGGTTGGGTATGAGATTCTTAAGTGACCTCTATTCCTAAGAATTTTGTCAGCATTGCATCTCTTAAATTATTTACCTACTTCATCAGGACTTGAACTTTTTAAACTTGCTTTTCTCATTCCTATATTTGATGTTTACTATATTTATTTTAGTTTCCTTTCTATGGCTTTTCATTTTTTATTTATTTTCGTGTTGGCTTCAGCTTTATCTTTGATTTCTTTCTGTAGACCAAACAATTCTATTTTTTCTTCTATATTCTTACATTTCCCTGCATTTTAGAATTCTGATTTGACCTCTGGTTTTATGGTGACTGCTTCATTTGGCAGCCTTGTTGTGTTGTGTAAACAGTGAAAACTTGGTCACAATTTTATCTCCTCCATAGCCGTATATTTTTGAGTGTTCATTAATTTTAACTTGTTTTTCTCTTCCATTCCTTTATACCATTGTTCTTTATGGTATTTACCTATTAAAATGAAAAATTTTGTGATGTTTCCTTTGTGATTATTCATCTTTGAATAAGAAAACTCCTTGTTTCTTTCTTTCTTTTTTTTTTTTNTTACTGTGTTGCCCAGGCTGGAGTGCAGTGGTGTGGTCTCAGCTCACTGCATCTTCTGCCTCCTAAGTTCCAGAGATTCTCCTGCCTCATCCTCCTGAGTAGCTGGGATTACAGGCACATACCGCCATGCCAGGCTAATTTTTATACTTTTAGTAGAGACAGGGTTTCACCACGTTGGTCAGGCTGGTCTTGATCTCTTGACCTTGTGATCCTCCCACCTCAGCCTTCCAAAGTGCTGGGATTACAGAAGTGAGCCACTATGCCTGGCCAAGACTCCTTGTTTCTAAGCCAGTTGTTTTCAGGAGGATTTTATAAAGAGAAAATCATATAACTTTTTATGAACTTATTTTTTAAGGCCAGGCACAATGGCCACACTTGTTATCTCAGCACTTTGAGAGACTGAGGCAGAACGATCATGTGAGACCAGGAGTTTAAGACCAGTTTAGGCAACACGGCCAGACCCCATCTCTACCAAAAAAAAAAAAAAATTAATTTAAAATTAATTTATTTTCTCAGAACAATCTTAAGTTCACAGCAAAGTTGAGAGGAAGATGCAGAGACTTCCCACATATCCCATCCCCTACACATGCCTGGCTGTTCCTATTATCAACATCCCCCTCCAGAGTGGCACATTGTTAAAACTGATGAATCTGCGTTGACACATCCTAAGATCCCAATTCTACATTTTACATTAGGATTTGCTCTTGTAGATTCTTTGTGTTTGGACAAATGTATAATGATATGTACTCTATCATTATAGTATCACAAAAAGCATTTTCACTGTCCTAAAAATTCCCTGTGTTCTGCTTGTTCATTCCTTGCCTCTTTCCCCCTTCCCATGGCAACCACTGATATTTTTATTGTCTCCATAGTTTTACCTTTTCTGGAATATCATATAGTTGAAAGTATAAAGCAGTAGCCTCCTTAGATTGGCTTCTTTAACTTAGTAATATGCATATAAGATTACTCCATGTGTTTTCATGGCCTGATCACTAATTTTTTCTAACATTGAATAGTATTTCATTGTCTACATATACCGCAGTTTATTTATTCATTCACAGATGGAAGAAAATCTTGGTTGCCTCCAACTTTTGGCAATTATTAATAAAGCTACTATAAATATCTGTGTGCAGGTTTTTGTATAGACAAAAGTTTTAAATCCCTTTGGATAAATACCGAGAAGCATGATTGTTAAATTATATGGTAATAGTAGAGTTACTTTTGTAATATATCACCAAACTGCCTCCTAAAGTGTCTGTACCATTTTACATTTCCACCAGTAGTGAAAGAGAGTTTCTGTTAATCCACATTTTTGCCAGCATTTGATGTTGTCATTCAATGGATTTTGGTTATTCTAATAACTGTGTCATGGTGTCCCATTGTTTTAGTTTGCATTTTCCTGATGCCATTTAATGTGGGAAAAAATAAGCATTTTTTTATATGCTTATTTGCCATCTGTACATCTTTTTTGGTAAAGTGTATTAAGATATTTTGTCCATTTGTTAAATTGCTTGCTTGCTTTCTTATTGATTTTTGAGAGTTCTATGTATATTTTGGGTAACAGTCTTTTCTCATACATTTCTTGTGTAAATATATTCTCCCAGTTTATGCCTTGTCTTATTCTCTTGATGGTGTCTATTGGAGATCAAAAGTTTTAAATTTTAATAAAGCCTAGCTTATCAATTACTTCTTTCATGGAGTGTGCCTTTAGTGTTTCATATAGAGAGTCATCAGCATACTTGAGGTGATCTAGGTTTTATCCTACATTTTCTAGAAGTTTTATAGTTTTACATTTTATATTTAGGTCTCTGATCCATTTTGAGTTAATCTTTGTGAAAGATGTAAGCTCTGTGCTGACTTTATTTATTTATTTTTTGCATGCGATATGAATGTCCTGTTGTTCCAGCACTATTTCTTGGAAAGACAATCTTTGTTCCATCGTATTATATTTGCTCATTTGTTAAAGATCAGTTGATTGTATATATACATGGGTCTGATGTGGTTCTTTTCTGGTCTCTCCATTCTGTGCTATTGATATGCTTCTCAATTATTTTACTAGTACCACATTGTCTTGATTATTGTAGCTTTGAAGTAACTCTTGAAGTTGGGTGTCAGTTCTCCCACCTGTTCTCCTTCTGTATTCTGTTGTCTATTCTGGATCTTTTTACTGTCCATGTAAACTTGGTTTGTTGATAGCCACAAAATGACTTCCCAGGATTTTGATGGGGATTGTATCAAATCTATAGATCAAGTTTAGAAGAACTGATATCTTGACACATTGAGTTTTCCTATCATGAAATACCTCTTTGTTTATTTGTTTTTCCTTTGATTTCTTTTATAATTTTTTATAGTTTTTCTCATATAGATCTTACACATATTCTGTTAGGTTTATACAGAATAATTTGATTTCTAGGGGTGCTAATATATATGGTGTTTGTTGTGTTTTGAATTTCAAATTCCACTTGATCATTGCTGATATATACAAAGCAATTGACATTTGTGTGTTAACTTTGTAACCTGAAACCTTGATGCAATCACTTCTTACTCCCAGAGGTGTTTTTGTATATTCTTTAACATTTTCTAAATAATCATGTCATCTGTGAACAAATATTATGATATTCTTTCTTCCGAACCTGTGTATCTTTTATTTTTTTCTGCTGTCTTATTGTGTTAGCTAGGATTTCTACTATGATGTTGAAATGGATTAGTGAAAGGGAAGAACCTTGCCTTGTTCCTGATATTAATGAGAAATTTTGATCTTCTTGCCGTTAGGAATGACGTTAGCTATAGGTTTTTTGTCGATATTCTTCATCAAGTTAAGGAAGTTTTCCTCTGTTTCTAATTTACTGCGAGGATTTTTTAAAATCATAAATGGGCGTTAAATTTTCTCAAATGATTTTTCTACGTCAATTGATATGACGTAGTTTTTCTTATATAGCCTATTGATGTGATCTAGTATATTAATTGATCTTCAAACACTAGCCTTGCATACCTGGGATAAAACCCACTTGTTTGTGGTATATATTTCCCTTTTATACATTGTTAGATTATATTTGCTATTATTTTGTTGAGAGTTTGTACATCTATGCTTATCAGAGATATTGATCTATAATCTTTTCATACAATGTTTTTGTCTGGTTTTGGTAATAGAGTGCTGGCCTCATGGAATGAGTCAGAAAATATTCCCTCTGTTTCTATCCTCTGAAAAAGATTGTATAGAATGGTTATAATTCCTTCCTTAAATGTCTGGTATAATTCACCAGTGAACCCATCTGTATCTGAGGCTTTCTTTATGGAAGTTTATGAATTATTGATTCAGTTCCTTTAATAGATATAGGCCTATTAAGATTGTTTCTTCCTCTGTGAGTTTTGGCAGAGTGTCTTTCAAGAAGTTAATCCATTTTATCCAGGTTATCAAATTTGTTAACATAAATTTGTTAATGATAATTCTTTTAATGCCTATGGGATCTGTAGTGATGTTTCCAGTTTTACTTTTTTTTTTTTTTTTTGATCCATGGGTGATTTAGAAATATGTTGTTTAAACTTCACACATTTTGGGACTTTCTAGTGATTTTTCTGTCATTGGTGTCTAATTTTATTCCATGGTGATATGACAGCAGAGGTATAAATTCTATTCTTTTAAATTAGTTAAGGTGTGTTTTATGGCCCAGAATGTAGTCTGTCTTGGTGAAAATTCTAGGTGAGTTTAAGAAAAAATATGTATTCTGCTGTTGTTCAATAAAGTAGTCTACTGATGTCAATTATATTCAGTTAATTGATGATAATGCTGAATTCAACTGTGTCCTTACTGATTTTCTGCCTGCTGGATATGTCCATTTCAGAGAAAAAAGTGTTGAGGTTTTCAACTATCATAGTGGATTTATCTATTTTCTCTTGCAATTCTGTCATTTTTTTGCCTCATATAGCTTGATGCTCTCTTGTTAGGTTCATATACATTAAGAATAGGATTGTTACATCTTATAGAAAAATTGATTCATTTGTAATTATGTAATACCATTTTTTATCCCTAATAACTTTCCTTGCCTTGAAGTCTGTTCTGTCTGAAATTGGTATAGCTATGCCTGCTGTCTTTTTTTTTTTTTTTTTTTTTTTTT